>NC_065511.1:43771997-43800843 GCF_006386435.1 Epinephelus moara
CAGGTCAGGGAAGCGACCACTAGTTGCTCTCATGGAGGAGCAGGTCAGGGAAGCGACCAAGCTGGGAATCACAGCCATGCAACACGGAGTCCACAGTGAGGAGGAAATCCGCAAAGACGGCAACACTCTTTCCCAGACATCATCACAGCTCATCTCCGCTGCAGCTTGCTGGTCTGTTTACAGTGGTGTTGTGCCAGCCTACGTCACACGTTTGGTTTACTCTGATTGGTTTTCCGTCTTTCCAATTGCGTGAAGGGGCACTTTGAGTGACAGCCATTGATACCGCCCCTCGGGAATAGAGGAAATGTACACTCCGTGTCCAGACCCATTCGCGTTTTGTGAATTGGGTCCAACACCACCAGGCTAGTTCAGTGGTGTTTTTTCTAAAAAAAACAGTCTTTCAGCGTTCTCTTCATTTTCTCCTCTCTCCGGCATGAATTAGCTCTGGCTTCTAGTTCTGAGTGACAGAAGTGCCGCGGTCGTGGAGTGATTTGAGGCTAATAACCAATCTAAAATCAGCATTAAAGGTCAAGCTCACGTTTAATTGGTCACTGTCAGCTCACGAGGTAGAGAGAAGCCTGGGAACTTTATCAATGTAGCCTACTAACTTGAGGGGCAGGGGGGACTTGTGAATGAGACATTTGACTCGGAGGGAAAAATTGTTGCACCAGAAGAGTTATTTACACTCGCACCAGTGCTCCCAGTTATATTTTGAGGTCGCACAGATTAAATTTTTCTCGCATATGCAACCAAAACGGTCGCAGTTTCGAACCCTGGTGTCTTTGACGCTGGAAGTCATATTTCAGAGTGAGACTGGGTTGCATGAAAACAAGTGACTACTGCAGAGTCATTTGATCCGACTGATTCATATCTTGTTTGGCCAAAACGCACAAATGATAGAAAAGGTCTTGTTTTAAAAGGGTTAATGTGCCTGTTTCTCAGAGACCTCCTATTAATCCCTCTGATGAACAGTTGCCATACTTTAGGCACGAAAGTGAGAAAGCATATTTTCTAAAATGTTAAACTTCCTGGATGTGCAGTGTGAACTGCAAATAACCACTCTGTTAAATGGAACCTGAATAAAGGGTAAACTCATTTTATGTAGAAACATGTTCACCTTCCTCTTCAACCCAGTTTAACCCAGTAACAATCCAGGTCAGGTATTTAGGGGCAGCGTGTGTGTGTGTGTGTGTGTATGTGTGTGTGTGTGTGTGGCATCCCCCTTTCCCCCCCAGGGGCCAAGACCAAGCTGTCGCCTCCTCCATCCATCACAGACAAGAGAAACAGAGAATAGAAAGTCATAAGAAACACATGAAACAGATGAATAAAGTTCAGATGGAAAAAAAAGAAATATGAATGGAGTCAGAGAGGAGGAATAAGAGAGAGTGTACGGATGGAGAGAAGAGGAGAAATCAAAGAGAGGACAGACGGAGGGAGGAGGCAACAGAAATGACTGACCTCTTTAAACAACCTCTTCCAGTTTAACAGCAGAAGAAGAAGAGAGGGGACGGGGGAAGATGAAAGAGCTGAAAGCAGAGAGGAGGAGAAGGTTGTGCCTGATGACAGGAGGAGGCACAAAATGATAGAATGATGTAGAGGAGAGAGGAGGCCACAGGGTGAGGAGGTCAGAGTAGAGAAGTCATGAGGACAGCAGAAAGACGGAGGAAGAGTATCTGACTGATTTTGTGACACGTATCAAGCTCTTAAAGCATATTGAGAAATACATGTTTCCTGAATGTACAGGCATGCTCAGAGGAGGTGGAGAAACAAAGACAAGGGAGCAGCTGAGCTCCTTTTTTCAGGTGAAAGCAGAGGAGGAGCAGAGGGAGGTTAGGAGGATATACAGGCAATATATTTAGCCATGCTAAGTGGCTAATGGGCATGTAGCTACTTCTATGTTTCAGATGATACGTCATGTTTGTAGTTGACCCATCCATCCATCTCCATCCATCCATCCATCCATCCATCCATCCATCCATCCATCTCCATCCATCCATCCATCCATCCATCCATCCATCCATCCATCCATCCATCCATCCATCCATACATACATATCTGCCTATTCAAGGCTGGGTCCCGGGGGCAGCAGGCTGAGCAAAGCACCCCAGTCGTCCCTCTCCCCAGCAACACTTTCCAGCTCCTCCTGGAGGACCCCGAAGTGTTCCCAGACCAGATGAGATATGTAATCCCTCCAGTGTGTTCTGGGTCTGCCCCGGGGCCTCCTACCAGTTGGACGTCCCCAGAACACCTCTAACAGGAGGCGCCCAAAAGGATCCTGATCAGATGGCCCCCCTCAAAAGGCCTCTTTTGACATGAAGGAACAGCGGCTTGACTCGGATTGGGATGTAGATGGAATGGTAAATTGAAAGCTTTGCCATCTTGCTCAGCTCCCTCTTCACCACGACAGTCCGGCACAGTTCCCACATCACTGCAGACACAGCACCAAACTGGTTGGGCTGCCGTTTTTCCAAAAAAAAGGACAACATTCCTATGATGAAAATGATTATTCCACCAATATTCCTGTTTATATGCAGCTGTGCACTCTTGGATTAACGTGTCCTAACTTGTCTTTTATCACATCAAAATATGGAGAAGAGAAATGGCTGGAGATGCTTGTCAAATTTTTTTTTTCAAAGTTTCCTACCAGTGGTGGACTCAAAAAACCCAAATCTAATATTTAAAGTTGGTGTGTTTCCACTTCTGACCAGAAATGTGAGCTTTTCTTTTGGACATGCATCTCAACACCGTCTGACACACTGCTGGTAAGTTGGTTTGTGTCGGACGAACAGGCAAGAGGCTGTGTGTTGCAAACTGCAGGAAAATCCCAGCTGAGACTCACATCCTGAATGTACTGTATACGTGTTGGAAGAATGCTCTGAAAACCTGAATGATATCAGCATATCCTACGTGTCTTATATGGAAAAGTCGTGACTGAGAACAGACATTTAAAACATCCTCCACTTTTAGCTTCTGTGTTGTCAGCCCAGTCTCCACAGGAAAATGTTGTATGTTCTTTTTGCATACCACATTAAGTTACATTTGCATGTTTCATACATATCATTGTTTCTCAAGTGATGTAGTATATAAGCTGACTGTCATCTGGAGGTGACACGTTGGAGAGATGCCTGCCAGGCTGCAGACTGCTGTTCAACACCAACAAACTAAAAAACCTGTTGAGATTTATTGAGTTTATTGATTCAACATCTATGAAATAGATGTGGCTGAGGAGAGCTGCTCACACATGCAGGTATTAAAGACCGGTGCTCTTTAGATCCAACCACACGTGAGACCAAAAAAGAGAGAGGTGAGACTTGCACTGTGTTGTGTGATTGATAAGTCACAACCAAAAAATACCAGGGCACACTGCTTTGCAAAACTGAAAGCCTTTAATAAATGGGCTTCATGCTGACACGTTTCAGCTCCCAGTCTTCACTAGAGCAAATAAAAATGAGCTGCAGCTCACAGAGAGACCAGACTGGTGTCAGCTGCAGGCGGTCAGAGCAGCTCTGGATAATCGTCACAGGTGCAATCAATGACATGAGCGAGAACACAATCAGGTGAACTCCAACAAAGCACCTCTGTGTTCAAGACCAGCAAATTCACCAGATATTCACATGATGTCATAGAAAAACGCCCACAGGGAATAAAGATATATGAATATGCAGTGGCTCAGTTTACAGAACATTCAGACATTCAAATGTAACACATCTGTGGAGGAAAGGATGATGCAAACATTTTTTGTATACTTTCCTACAAAGGTGATGCACCCATGTTCATACATAACCCACATAATTTGACGGCAGTAAACATGGAAGCAGTTCAGAGCGCTTGTAAGGAGGCAGGTTGGGGTGGTGGATGGGTCACAAAAAAATACAGACTTTCACCGAGGACTTTCCCCTCGAGTCACGTGTTTGGATCTGTGTGAACTTTGTGTCATTTTAAGATACATGTTCCCCATGTCTCTTTCCCTAAACCTAACCTCCATAACATGGAGGCTTGGATGTTAATCAGGATGTTATTCACGGGGTGCATATTGGTAGGATATCATACGAACCATTCTATGAGAACATGTTGGTCAATGCCAAAATGCCTTTTTTAAATTTTTAGTTACATAACTTTTAAAGTTTTACAATGAACACAGGAATGAAGCAGAGTTCAGAGAGGTTTCTGGTTAACAAAAAATGTAAAATCTACATTTCGTAGCTCATATTTTCAATTCCTCTGAGGAATAATAAATCAGTAGTAATAAAGTGTGTTTTTGCATCGTGCTCCGCTGCAGGAGGTGCAGCTCTCAGTCGCTGCACATCTCAAGTGCACACCATGTTTTAACACCACACGTGAAGGAGCCTGAAACTGTTGTTGATGTTTTGCACAGAAAGCAAAATGAGGGAAATGTGTTCTGTCAAACTTTAATTAAAATGCATTACTGTGATCACCATGACACTTCTGCTCACACCACGGACGCACACAGTTTTCAGAGCATCGGTTGATTATAGAGGAAACTTCGGCTGCGATTACCTTCATTTTCTCTACTTTAGATAATACGGTTAAACTGGGGATTTATTTAAATCCTGTCTGAGTATCCGACCGCTCGTGTTGCTCTGATGACTTCTGTCACATCCTCAAACCTGACAAATGTCCTGAGGCATGATGGTTAAAAAAATAACAGATTGTGTGTGATTGTGAATTGTGTATTTGATGATGTTTCAGCCCGTCTACCTTTTTAAAGAGGATGATGATGATGATGATGATGTTCATCAGGTTTAAATCTGCCTCACACCCTCCGTCCCACCTTGCTCACTCTCCATCATAAAATATTAAAACAGAGAAACTTCGTTATAAGAAACAGAAGGCGACACGTCCTACAGTCCTCTCTGCTTTGGAGGGAGAATTTACACACACACACACACTCGGGGGTCCTCCTCCCCTCCATATTGCCGCCATGCCTCTGGCGAGCTGTAAAGCAGCAGGTCTGTGAGTTTTCAGGGTGTGGACAATCCAAACTATTGACCGGCGCAGCGCAGCAACGCCACGGCTAAATTAGCAAGATGGCCCCTCCCTGAGAGCGACATATGTTTTACTGTCTGTCTGAGTCTTCCCCCCAAACACACACACACACACACACACCAACACCTCCTCAGGTCAAACAAATCCCTTTCAAATCTGGGCCCGCAGCCGCCACACAGGGGGTAAGGCGGGGTGACTCTGAGCAGGGAGTGTGTGTGTGTGTGTGTGTGTGTGTGTGTGGGTGTGAGAGTGTGAGTTAGTATGTGTGTATGAATTGTTGAATAGTTAGTTAAACCCTTTAAATTCTAATGAGTCTTGTAGCTGAATGTTTTCACAGCTTTTAATTGCAACATTTTTCTGTCACATTCTACAAAATATTCTAATATTAAAAATATTAAATGAAAATTCTGTATTCCTGCAACCTGGATGTCATTATCAACATTTCGTTGGTCCTTCCTGTCACATATGGTAATATTTCAGTCACTATTTTAATCTGAGAAAGAGGTGACAGCAGTGAAACAGGCGTCATGATGCCACTGCATCCTCAGATCAACGAAACTGAATGTTCCTTTAAGGATCTTAGACGATATTTTGAAAAAGGAGAAGTGTTTTCTCAGGGTTTTAATTACTTTAATGTAAAACAGAAGGAACCCTGCTTGTCTCCTCGTGGACCCATTTGTTTGGACATATATTGATAAAAAGATGGTGTGTTTATGTTCAAAAAACAGGAACTGAAAAAGTGACAAATTCAAGAATAAAGTTGAAGAGACTTTAAAGCCTCTCTCTTCTCTCTGCTGAGAGGAATGTGACTCATCACATGCTGTGATGTACAGAATCAGGCTGTTGTCATGCATTGTTCATTTTCCTCTGAAAAGTAATGCTCCATGTGTTTGGGAAGGCTGCGATCACATGACCAACACGCTGCGAAGAGTAAAGAATAAGGAAGTGTAAGGTTGGGGTCGGTGTTGAGAATGTGAAGTTTTAAGGTTCTTTTCCTAAACCTAACCTCAGTAACTTTACATTACTTTACGTACCAATGATTACATAATGTCAGTCATAAAACACTAATTCTTAAGATATCATACGAGCTGGTGTGTGAGGATACACTGACATAATGTGTGTGTGTGTGTGTGTGTGTGTGTGTGTGTGTGTGTGTGTGTGTGTGTGTTATAAAATCAATCAGCCTCTTTAAACTTTCAAAGTCTCACTGAACTGAAAGGAAAATTCAGGATGTTTAGAAGGAAGCGTGTCATTCCCCACAACAAGTGGAGTTTACCACTGTGTGTGTGTGTGTGTGTGTGTGTGTGTGTGTGTGTGTTAATTAGCTGAACTGAGTTAATCATCAGCAGGGAATGAGGGGGCAACCTGCAGAGCCTGGTGACGTGTCCCACATGCTTTTGCAGCCAAAACAGACGCAATAATCCTTCCCTCCTGAGTGTGTGTGTGTGTGTGTGTGTGTGTGTGCGCGTGCCATACACACACACACACACACACACACACACACACACACACACACGGGTGATCATGCAAAATTACAAAATCTCCTCTAATATCTGTCACTAGTTTCAGGTTTAACGTGCTAAAATGAAAATGTTAGGTCATATGGTAAACCCTCATCTGCAGGTGAACCTTTGTAAAATAAACCAATAAAATAAAATACAAGATCAGTCTGTTCCTCTGACATTAGAATTTTTAAAAGCAAGAAGTGAAAGATTTTTCTGTGGACGTTTGGTAGACAGTTCTTTAATAGCTGAGGGCACTCTGGAAATAACAAATGCATTTTGTGTAAGGAGTTCTTCAGGTGCGTCCTAAACACCGATGGATCCAGTGAACAGAAAACAAAGAGAAAAGACTTCAGTGGATTAAAGTCAGATAAACTGAATTCACAGACTAAATAAAGTGGGGAACTCCCGTCCAAGTCTTGTTCGCTTTAGGGGACTCGCTGTGAAGGATTTTGGGTGGAGTTCTCTGCTTCTGTACGTTCAGCTGGGTGACTGAATCGACAGAGCGGGACTGCACCCGGGGATTTTGGGCTGTGGTCTGATTTTCCTGCGAGTTCAAAACTACAAGACAAACAGTTTGACCAAGATGACAGCACAGATGTAGAAGAGATAGAGCAGGAAGGCTGGAGGGGGATTTGGACCTTCTCTGTTTCTCTGGAACTTGAAATGACCTTTTCTCAGTTAAATGACACAACTTCAGCAGTGTTGAGTCAAACAGGTTCATAAATTTCACAGAAGGATTTCTTGGTCAACTTTTTAGATTTTGTGTGTTGAACTGAACGTTGGAGCCTGCAGGGGTCTTACTCTCACACTGTCCCGTCTATCTGTCCAGGCTCTACCTTCCTTCGACAGAGAGAGTCGTCTTTGTTTTGGCGAGTCCCGCTCTACTTGTTTGTAATCTGCTGAGACCAGTTCACTGTCTCAGACACTGGAATTAGACCAGTGGATTAAACTGGTGAAGAATTAGCCTGATGAGTTTTCTCAGCCAGCACAGCGGCCCCCAAAACTCCCCCAAGCTGTAAGCTGCTCACAGTCTGAAGACAGGCTCTCACTGTCTGAGACACACATACACACACACACACACACCAAACTCTTTTTTCCTAAACCCAACTATGTGTGTTTGTTGTTGAAGGAAAAAAAACATCAGTTGGTGGTGTTGTACCAACGTAGTGCTTTTATTTTGAAAGAGACTGTATGCAAACTGTACATTTCCTGTGAAAACAGAAGTGTATTTTGAAAACAGACAATGCATGTAACAGGCTGAAGTTGACACGGCGTCCCAGAACGTCAACAACCAACACACCCAGGGTACCTTGGACGTCATATGTGGACGTGGAAAGTCCATGACCAAACGTGGACATGTGACGAGGTCACAGTGAGGACGTGATGGATGTCTATATCAAAGGGACAGCTGGCAGGATGGAATCATGGGCGGCGTGTTTGTGATGTTTTGATGATGTGTAATGTGTGTGACCCAGGGCGGGGAAATTTAAAAAGTAGCTGTCAGTGAGCAGCAAAGACGAAGAACAGCGGCTGCAAAAAGTGAAAACAATAAAGTCCAGGAGCTCCTCACCTTCTGAGCAGAGGATGAAATCAGCCGTCATATAACGGACGACATGATGCTGCTGTTTGGTTCTGCATAAAATATAAAGGACTTCATAGCGGCTCTATAGAGTGAGCTGGGCTACTGACAAACTCGTGATCAGCTTCAGGTGAGATCATTTGCCTTAACGAGCTCACACAGCTCCTCTCCATCACCACAGACCTTCTTCACTGCAGACACTTTAAGAAGACATAACAGGAAAAGCGCAGGTGTAATCAATGACAATAATGATGGCTGCATTCCACTTAGAGGAAGCTCTGGTATTATACATCACTGGAAGTGTAAAGAGTAACTGGTAAACTGGAACTGAGCCATTGTTAATGTCATCAGTTTCACCTGTGCTTCTCCTCCTGTGACAAGTTAAAGTGTCTGCTGTGGAAAAGGTCCATTCTGCCCTCTGTCCATCTCCAGCTGTTTGCTGTTAAAACAACAGCAGGGCAAAGCAGAGAAACTCAACACTGTAGCGTCCTAACAACCTCTGACAAACCCTGCTGTAAGTGAATGGAGCTCTATTAGCATGTGCTAATTGACTCGACAAACGTTAGCTCATGTCACTTGGCTGACTGATCATTTCCTCAGTTTCATCAGTTAACAAACACACAGAGATCCACTCCATTAAACTGATGTCACCGTGCCGTCCTTTCATTTCACCAGTTTGTCCTGCTGCAGCTTCGTCTTCATACTTTTTACAGAAAGATGATTCATGTTATATTGGAAACTCTTGGTCTCGTGCACTGTGGGCTTTAATTCTGTGGGGCGATGTTTCTCTGCAGAGAGCTTTATCACCTCTGGGCTGATAAAACCTGTCCACATTGTTTTTGTATTTCCACAAATTGTCCTGAGAGCTTGTTGTTTAGACCGCAACATTTTTAGAGAATGAGGAAGAAGACGTAGGAGAACATTTCCTCACACATACAGTATTTTAATCTGAGCCTTCGGTCTGTCAGAGCTTCATCAGAGCAGCGCTGGTTGTCCTGCATTATTGCATCCACCAGACAATAAGAGCTTCTAAAATCTTTGGGTTTCTCCTTTATTCTTTAACCTTTACTGTTTCATAAGCAAAACGCCAGAAACACTTTATAGTTCCAGCAGTGTTATTTACCAGAGATTTTCTAAACTTTGTGTTCTGAGCAAATAAATTTCCTGTTTATTGAGAATCCCTGGGGTTAGAAAATGGATTGTTGGATCACTGTCCTCACATATCACCTCTCACTTGCAAAACACATTTGTCAGTAGTCAGACGGCTTTTCAACTTTTAACAGGAGACTTTGAATAAAATTTGACTTTGTTTTTTGACATCTTTTTCAGGCCTGACTGACTCTCAGCTGCTGTGCCTCTCTGCCAGGAGACCTGGGATAAAGTTTTGTCTCTGTCAAACATCAGCAAGCAAAGCTAAAGAGCTGTAAATGAAGTGTTAATGACTCCTCCTCAGCTGACTTTGAGCTTGTATCAAATAAAAGGCAGATGAGCAAATGCTAATATCAGCCCATTCACTGCCTTTGTTCTTTAGCTCATTAATGCTAATGCTAGCTGTTTAAGGACAGCGGCTACGTAAACAAACCGTGAAGGGGAGCGGATTGCATTGACCTGCAGTGGGTTCAATCTGTGTGTGTGTGTTTGTGTGTGGAGAGAAAACACACAGACATGCACACACACACACTTGCAATAGTGTTTCCAGTCTGTGTTTTGGTTGTGACACACAACTTCTCTTTAGCTTCTTCTCAAAAACATCCGGGTACAAACCTCAGACTGACAAAACAACAGGAGGAAATCATGTCATCACCCATTAATATATTTAGGTGCCTGCGCTCTTATTCATGTATTAGCCACAGAAACAAACAGCTTGTTCTCCAGTGAGACCATCGAAGGAGAAGAAGAAGAAGAAGAAGATGAAGAAGAAGAAGAAGAAGAAGAAGAAGATGAAGAAGAAGATATTTTATTAATCCTCATGGGGACATTTAATTTTTTCACTCTATTGTCATGGACACACACACAGGCCCTAAATACACACATGCACAAACAGGACCTATACATGTGTAAGACATGTCAGAGTGAGGGGCTGCCCATTGACAGACACCCCGAGCAGTTGAGTATTCTGTGCTTTGCTCAAGGGCACCTCAGCAGTGCCCAGGAGGTGAACTAGCACCTCTCCAGCCAACAGTCCACACTCCATACCTGCTCCTCATGTTAACCTGGACCCTCTTGTTCCCACCCAGGTCCCCACGAGCTGAGCTGCCGTGCTGTGACAGTGGTGTGTGTCTGAGCACAGAGCGCACTTTGCTCTGCAGTTGCTGATAAATCATCCAGAATGATGCATTTCCATATATAACTGTTATGGAAATGATCCCGATGGCGTTTTCTCACTTTTCCTCTGCCACCGCGCTACAGTAACCGCCAGTATCTGTATGAAACAGGTTTTTTCCAGGTGGTGATTTTGCATTTTGAGTAACTGCTCTGGTTTTAACCAAAAATAATAGAAATGACTTATTAGTGATGCAAATCAATGTGCTGTTCAGAGAGGGAGGATTTGCATAGTGAGTCTGGCTTTGGGTTGAATTAAACACAAAGTGATCTGATCATTTGTTTCCCTCTGAGAACACTGCAAAAGACTTATCAAAGTGTCTTTGGTCTAAAATGTCTATAATTTCAACCTCAGTGTTTCCATAATCAAGTTTCATTGTTCTTGATTCCAGTGCAGCAGCTTCCATAGTCTTTATTTTTTATATACTATACAGTCACTCATTTTCAGAAAATTAACAAAAGTAAGTTGATTTTATTGGAAACAAGCTGAACGATTCGTCTGCACTGGAAAAGTCAGTCTTGAGATTCAAACAGAGACAGAAAAGTTTTGATAAACAGGAGATTTATGCAGTGATGAAGTGAGAATATAAGATATCATGTACTTTCAGATTAGACTCTTGATCACATTTTGAGATTGAAATGAAGATGCAAATTACTGAGACATGTAACAAGCATGCACTGCACACAGGAGGGCTGAATTGTTTCTTCTTCTGATTTAATCTTCATTTGAAACATCACAATCAACATGTGTCGCCCACGGCTTCATCAGGTTTGCTTTACAGTACAAAGCACAGGTGTTTTTAACAAGGCTGCAGCTGCACTGAATCCAGTCAGCAGCAGGGTTGATAATGTGCTGAGTCGACTACGTATACGGTCAATTACAATCACTGTATCAGATAATATATTCCTACATCAAAGGGAAGGTGAGGGAAGGTAGTGAGAGGGGAGGGGGAGTGTCCTGCCTGTCTTCTTTCTCAGTCTGGTCTAATTGTCTGTAAGCTGAAGAAACGTTCATTGAATCAAACATATGAAGAAAGAACAATCATCTTAGTTGTTTGTATTTATTTTGTATTTTGATATTTCAGTCATTTAAAGTGATTTTTAGTGGATCAGTCTTCCGTCCCTTGATCACTGCTACATCCAGCCAGCGACAGTGAACAGGTCAAGTGTCAAAGCCGCAGTGTCTTGACAGTAAGACTTCACAAAGACATTCACAGCACTTTTTCACAACGACGGGCGACCTCTAATGATGATGGACGCTGCTGAGGTGGAGAATCACGGCATTGTTCCAGGTGACATTCCTGCCAGTCATTTGGGGCTGCGTTCACCAGCCCTCCTCTCTGCATGACAAAGAGCTGGGTCACCTGACGCCCCGACTTCACCCGCTTCACTCAGCAGCCTCCCAGCTAAAGTAAACAAACTGTTAATTCAGGATAATTCACCATAACCTATAGAGCCGGCCGTATAAATTCCTCACCTCTGTCCCTCCCTCAGCCGGCCCCCCTCTCCTTTCTCCTTTCTTCCTCCTCTTTTCCTTTATCAACTAAAACGTGACTGTTGAGCTTTTGACTGTCAGAAAAATCTCCAGCTTTAGAGATGAAGAACATTAAAGTCATCAGGTCTCAACCCAGCACAGTTTGACTCCCATATTGTTGTTTTGGGGCAACATTTGTCTCTCTAACATAAAATACTGAATATTTAGGCAAACTGAAAATGTCTGACTGTGTAATCAGAGGTTTCTTGTCACCATCCTGGTGTTTGAGTGGCATCATCATTAAATTCACCATTTTACAGTGTTTCCATAACGTTCTCTGAATGTTGGAGAGTCACAAGAGTTAGGAGATCTCCAGTGAAAGTTCTTGCTTTCAGTTTAAGTCTTTAGTCACCCAAAATGTTGGTGGCTGGTGGAATTACCAACAAGCATCATCAGAGCCACGACACTTCTGTGCTTACTGGAACGTTTTCAGGGCTCAAAATACTTCTTTTCTGTTCACATGCACCAATTTTTTATTTATCTTTTTGCAACATTTACAGTATTTGTCCTTCTCTCTCAGCTCCAAAATTTCAGCAAACATTTATATATTGTGAGAGTTTAATTTCAGTGTCTTACAATACTATCTGCACATTATAATACGGGCACAGTCAGCTCAGTCAGATGACTTCGATGTGTATATGATCATGAGAACATTTTTGCAGCATCTCAGCAAACTGCATATGGAAACTTATGCATACTAAGACTTCTTTCATGACATCTCATATGACGTGTGAGAACCTGTCGCTGTAAAGTGACTCCTTCCTTGCTTATTTTTGGCTGCTCTAAATACAGGCACCGTAACAGTACAAATAGACGAGCATCAAAATCAGCCGGCTTAATGCTCTGTCTCGTTTGTCCAAGATTCAACATTCAAAATGACTTTATTTGTCCTGAGGGACATTCGTCTTGGACGTAAAGGCTGGTCACATAAAAATACAGTGCAGAGACAGATGAAGTGGTGGAAGCTGCATGTAGAGCTTAGAATAACCTGCACACCTCAAATTTTACATGCATTGCCTTGCACATGCACATTGCATTCCAACCCCTGGACAACGAATGCACCTCTGCAGGAGTTCTGAATGTCTCTGTAGCCACGCTTGTTGCAGGCAGCCGTATTTAAACAAATATTGGATGTTTGTGGTCCACAGATAATGTATCCCAGTGACATCAGTGATCCCTCACCACCATGAGGTTGACGTCTTTTGGGTCAAAGTAAAATTCCTCCACAGGAGTGCTGCAGTGACCTCACCTCTTACCCAACTCACAGGATCATGACTGTTTTCCTACTGTTTTAGTTTTTGCACTTCACAGAAACAAGAGTTGTTTCCTTCTACCGTGGAAGCTTGAGTCATTTTAATCAGACAATTCAACCGTGCTGATACATGAAGTGAAAAACAGATGTGTGAAGGGAAAGAAAAGTTTTTTGGAGGAGCAGAAGCTCATCATCCCTCTTCTTTTCTCCTCCTTATGCCACAGTGAACGGGATCATTCATCCTCTTATCAGGTGAGTCCTCCCCCTCCACCTCTCCACCCCCCCTCTCTCCCTCTCTCCCCTGGCCTTTGTCCTCTCCGACAATGGGCCGATCAGGGCTGAGGGGGGTATGACGGGGTGAAGGGGCAGTAAAAGGAGAAAAGAAAGGTGGTGTTGATCCGTCACTCTTTACGGAGAGGTGGTTCAGGTAAATAGGGGCCTTTTTCTCCTCTTTGCTTTGTTGCAGCTTCGGAAGCATAATGAAGGTGTGTGTGTGTGTGTGTGTGTGTGTGTGTGTGTGTTACCCTGAACTCATGGGCTCAGAGTCCCATTTTAACTCATTCATCACGTGAAAAAAAAAACAACTTAAAAATCTGTAATGATAATTTTAGATGCAGGAATTGAATGCACGACTCGCCTGGCTTACATGCTGATACAAAAAGGAAGAAGCAAAACTGTGCGTTCTTAAGTCAGTAAGTGTTGATGCAACATTTCAGCGTATCTTCATATAACAGTTCATATGATATTCTATGAGTTAGCATCCCACAAATGACGTCACAGCCTTAATGTAAAGTTACAGAGGTCAGGTTGAAGAAATACTGTTAGGAAAAGAAACACAGTGAGGACGAAACTTAAAATGACTCAAAGTTCACAAAGTTCCAAACACCAGCCACCACCCCAACCTGCCTCCTTCACGGACCACTCAGGACTGCCTCCTTTTTTACTTTTGTCAGTGCGTTGGTCATGTGATCCCAGCCTTTCAAAATAGTCGGGTTATGCACGAAGTCCTGGCTCATCATTATGTGGGATATGTACGAATTTAGGTGCATCACTTTTCATGGAGGAAACAGTGCACGAACAGCCTGAACATTTTTATTTAAAGCTTAATAAACATGAAGAAATAAAAATCAATCAATCAATAAATAATCACAATAAATAAAGACAGAGCACTTGCTGATGAAAAGAAAACTGACCCCAACGAACATATCAGCATCAACTTACAGCTTCTCTCTACTGGGTTTTGACAGCTGGACGATAAAAGAACACTTTAAGGAGATTTAGTTGAGTAAATCAAACTGAAACTGCAAAGTGTGGCGACAGAACTTGTACCGAACATACAGAGTGTGTTTACTCTGAGTTTTTTCCTTTCTTACTTTTTCCTTTGACAGAATAAAGAATTGTGTCAAACAAAAAAGGAAATCATCTGAATAGATAAATTTAGATTACGTCACTCACAGCGTTCCTCAAAGGAGCCATGTCTTTAAAACATCCTCTTCTTCAAACTGAAATATACATTTTTATCGTAATTTTCTATTCAACACAAACACAAGTGACACATTCTACATTTGTAAAATTTAACTGTAATGCAAAACTCAAACCCCTGAAATACAGTGAAGCAGACGAGTGAAACACACAAACGCTCCCTGCGGTCCAGCCTGAGGTTAGCTCCTCAGTGACCCGGGGAGGCCCTGAGCTGTCAGCGCCCCAGGGAAGAGCTCTGACTGCTGGGGGAGAGAGTCACCTGCACCCCCCCCCCCCCCCCCCCCCNCCTGCACCCCCCCCCCCCCCCTCCTCTCCTCTCCCCTGGAGGAGATCAGAGAGCTGAGAGTGGAAGGTGAGGACAGAGGGCTGCTTTTCTCCCACACTACACACTAACCTCAAACACAACCCCAAACTCTGAACCTAAATGCAACACTGGCAACACTGAATCTGGAATTTCATCCACATGTTTGTTTCAGTTGTGATCAAATGCAACAATGAGAGGAAGCTTCACCTCCATCACAGGAAACAAACTGTGGAAAGGTCAAAGGTCACAAACACAGTCACTCAAGCACAAAGTCCCGAGAGGGTTTTAAACATTTGAGGAAGTGGAAACAAATGAATTTGACATTTTTACCAGATAATATTATTTATAGTTTTTAGAATTAACAGCACGATCACTTTAAGAAAAAGCTTCGACTGTTGCAAATAAAAAGGTAAATGAGTGAAACTAACAGACAAATGTTGTGTGGCAGAGGTCATAGAAACAGAGAGTGTGCAGGTGTGTGTGTGTGTGTGTGTGTGTGTGTGTGTGTGTGTGTGTGTGTGTGTGTGTGTGAGAGAGAGCTCTGAAAGGGAAAGGCTCCATTAAAGCCCACCTGTTCTGACCCCTGCAGGTATGTTACCTTCCTTTCATTCATTCATTCTTTCATTCACTCGCTCCTCCCTTCCTCCCTCCATCAGCGGCCTGGGGCAGCGCTTTGAACTCACAACTGCACCTCTGTCTGTGTGCGTGCGTGTGTCTGCATGTGTGTGTGTGTGTGTGAGAGAGAGAGAAAAAAGGAAAACAGAGCAAGATGAAGAGACACCGATGAGCAGGAGGATGAAAATGAAAACATGTCATTTTGGCAATAATAAATGTCTATTTGAATGATGAATAGACTTAATTTGTGTGTGTATGTGTGTGTGTGTGAGTCAGTAAAGATTTAAACTACTGTAATGTTTTGCCTAAGGTGTTGGCCAACCATTGTTCCCACTTAATGAGTCTGGCATGGATGCATAGGCCTCTTAGCAAGCTTAGTGTGTGTGTGTGTGTGTGTGTGTGTGTGTGTGTGTGTGATGGAAGTAACATCCCCGACAGCTAAAAAGATCTTATCTCAGCCTTTGTCAAACTATCTAAAAGGTGTGTGTGTGTGTGTGTGTTTGCGTCAGGCTGTGTGCACTCTAATACCTCTTTTCCACCAAAATTAGCAAGTGTAGTGAACAGACAGCTCTGCAGCAGACACGTGGCTGTAAAACAGGTCAGTAAACAGTAGATGGACGTCAGTGAAAACTTTGCGGTAGTTACTTATTTTTTATATCTCTTACTTATCCAGTCTGTCTCTCAAACTTGGTGCCGACTGATTTGGATGAATGTTCGAGTGCTGCTTGGAAGCAGATGGACAGTATCTTGTGGCGGCTGTTATTGTACTCTGCTGGCAAAGGGGCTAAGGCCCTGTTTAAAAATGGAAAAGTCTGTCCTTTGCGTTTTAGAAAACTTCCGCGTTTATATGACAACGTTATTGAAACGATCTCCGTTCACACCGAGCCGCAAAATCGAGTAAGGTAAAGCTGCAGTACCGGAGGCTGCAGTTTTAGGACCGTTTAATTTTCCGAGCGGAGGCTGCAACCTGAAGTCTATTTTGATTTTTTTGCTATACCCACATACTACTTTCTTATTAAATAGTTATAATCAGTGTTGGGCAGTAACGTGTAATTTGATTGATGAAGCCCAGGTAACTATACATTACCATTCCTGGTCCTCTCACTCACACCTAAACACCCGTTCTGGGATACACAGTGTCGGCCCGCCCGGCCTGACCTCCGTGGTCCTCTCCGCTCCTCTCACCCACACTTGAGCATCTGTCCAGGGAGGGCCGCAGAGGTCAGGCCAGGCGTGCCGACACTGTGTATCCCAGAACGGGTGCTCAAGTGTGGGTGAGAAGAGCGGAGAGAGACCGCGACAAGGTGGAGTTGCCACAGTAGATCTACACTTTGCTGGAGAAGGGTTGATAAATTCAACAGGGTGAGCAGCACAAGCAGAGCTTTTTATTCAAGTACATTTGTTTATGAGTCAGATGTTTCATCCACTCTGGGGTGACATTATCATCCCCTCGATTCACAACTAAGGACTGAACCCTGAGGTCATGAAAGATGCTGCTCACTGTGTTGCCCACAATTTAGCCCCCCCAAAATGCGCACAGACACTAATTATGATGGAAAAGGGGTGTTAGTTTTCTGCCTCACTTCATTCCCTAAAGAACAAAATGAAGAATCAGCTGATCTTGAAGGTGAACAACTTCCCACTTCTCTACAGTTAAACTAATAAACCACTGGGACTTATTGAATGATTTGTCTTCACAGGTCACTCTGACGTCAGCTGCATTCACCACTCTGCTGGATTTATCATCTCCAAAGAGTCAAAAGAAGCTCTGACGTGAGACGTGGGGACGCAGAGAAAGTTTCAACTTCAAGCAGATGTCCTCTGATGCAGAGGGTCCACCGACAGTTCTCGCTTTCATTCATTCAGTCTCCTACGTCTTTACTCCCCTCCTGGAATACATCACATCACGAAGAGGTCTATTTGACAAAGACTTGTCGCATTTCTCATACTTAATGTGCACGTGTAAAGAAAATATTCTTTTCTCTCAGAACGAGTCCTGATTGAAATATTGGCTGAGCTGTCACACGACAGAAAGAGGTCGTGTTTGAAAAGAGACTCCTCGATGGGTGAGGTCTGTACAAACTGAATTTAGTGGAACACAGGATGAGAGGCCAAAACAGACAGAAAAATATTTAACATTAAAACATTTTAACATTTAAATGTTACTTTTTTTTATACTTTCCTCTTCTGGGACGTTACAGATCAGAAGTGAACTCCACAGAACATGTTCAGGAGATTTGAGTTGTTTCATTTGTGTCTGTGTGAGGTTTTAAAGTGGAGGCAGAAACACAAATTTATCTGCTTCACTTAAACACATTACAAATAAAGTGTCTGAGTTGATGGTTTTGGTCTGAACTGATAAAGTGAGGGTGGAACCCCCAGGAAGACGCCATTAAAGACAAAATGGGAGCGTGTGAAGTCACACCTGTCCATCCTAAATGGATCCATCCTTCCCATCAACCCCCTCAGATTATGAATCACCTCCACGGAAGTACACACACACACACACACACACACACACACGCGTCTTGTTTCAGGAGAACAGGTTGAAGGATGGATGGGGGTGTTATCTAAACACAACAGTGAATGAAGAGGGGAAGGTGTTAATGTGCGGAAGTTTAGAGTGTGTGTGTGTGTGTGTGTGTGTTCTTTTACCTGTTTTTGTGAGGACTAATTAGGGATGTAGACGCTCAGACATTTCTGACAGAATCTTTTTTAAAACTACCTGTTCAAGGTGGGAATGTCACGCCGTTATGCCGCCTCGCCGTTCTGTATAAAAGGTACGATAATGGAATGGGGGGACAGAGTTGTTTCGCCTTTAAGCCGGCAGCAGAGGAAGTAACAGCACTGATATGACATCTGTGCGAAAGGGACAGGCTGCAGGACGAGAGGGCAGGACAGGTGTGACGTTCTGATGATGTGTAACATGTGCAAACCACTGGGAGGTTAAAAAAGTAGCTCACAGCGGCCAATTGAAAGAAGAAGGAGAACAGCAGCCAAAAATGTTCGCAAACAATGAAAACAGTGAGGTCCAGGAGCTCCTTACCCTCCGAGCAGAGGACGAGATCAGCCGCCATATAACAGGGACGCTAAATGATTGTTATTGACATGTGATGTCATTGTTATCGTTTATAAAGAGCTGCTGACACGTATGTTATATGTCACACTAGAGGCTGATGCTGTTGTGTTACATGTCACGCCCCATTTGATTTCACATTGTCAGCACGCTGTCTGACATCACACACTGGAGCGACATGATGGCGCCGTCATTTGGTTCTGTGTAGAAATAAAGAAGGGACTTTGTAGGGGCTCTATAGCGCCACCTCTGTGTAAAAAAGGGCTTGTGTGATCTGTTTGCCATTGTGTGTGAGTGTGTGTGTGTGTGTGTGTGTACTCAGGGCTGAGGTGTGCTGTTCCTCCATTCTTATGTTAACATGGATTACTGCTGTGTCCTCCCTGCTGATGGGCCATTGTAGGACCCGACCTGCTCAGTGGGGTTGTGTCTACACCACCCAGCAGGAGAGACTGAGTGTGAGTCTGTGTGTGAGTGAGTGTGTGTGTGTGTTACCTTGCTGTTCTCAGCAGGATGGCCCATTAGACATCGATGCGGCGGGCACAGAAGTGGAAGAAGTGTGTGCCCATATTTCTGTGAGTTAAATTTAACGGGTCAGAGAAATAAAGAAAAACGAACATTACATGATGTCAGAGAGGAAATGAAATGAAGAAAGTCACAATCCCTCCTGATGCTGTGTTCACACTACAAGCGACACAGCAACAGCGTGACCGGCAACAACATCGCAGAGTCGCTGTTGAAAGTCATGAATGTAGTTATGTCACGACGGTTTATGTGTGTCTGCTTCTTGCCACAAAGCAACTCGACTGAACGTCATCTAAACTCTGAATTTGCTATTGTTCCACATCTGAGCCTCATTTTAACATCACATTTTGCCGCCTCATTTCATCCCTGTGTGCACTGCAATGCATATAAAACTAGCGTAGCATCAGCTGACTGAGCTAAACAACACAGTGCTACAGCGAGAAACAAAAACACATCATCAGTTGATGCTTCACTGCGTCATCAGAGCGCTGCAAACAGTCGCGGCCAGGCCAGCTTTTATTTGTCAGGTGTTGGTTTGTTGCTTCATGTCACCAGCTTCCACTGAAAATGACTTTAACGTGCTGCTGTCACTCGTAGTGTGAACAGTGTGAGATGTCTCCTGTGATTCAGTTTTGTTAACTGAAACTGAAAAGAAGGAGAATTAGAGATTTTGCCATATTTCTATTGTTCAGGTGTTTTGCTCTCTATAAATGACACACACTCACACACACACACACACACACACACACTGGCTGTGTCTTCTCCCTGTCTGTCTGAGTTTTATGAGTGCGTGTCTCTGCTGTGTTTACATGTTAAAAGCTCTTTAATAAGAAGCTGCGGGGGAAGAGAACAGACCGGAACCTTTCATCTCAACCTGTCCTGTCACACCCAGGGGAGGGGGGACCTTATTTATGGCTGCGCACAGGTTGGCTCTTTGTATGGAGCACTTACACAGTTGTCTGAGTCAGACTGGAGGCTCCAGAGGAGGAGGAGGAGGGTCGGCGTGTAATCTGTCATAGATTACAGATTACCTGCTGAAAGTATCAGATCACCTGTAACATACATGAACTACAGGGAGAATAACCTCACCTGTTTGTTCCCTGCAGATAAAAGCTATAAAGTTTTTCAGTGGTTTCGAGTGTCATTGTTGAAGTAATCAGATTAGAGTAATCTATTACAGTTGAAACATCAGTAAATGAGCAAAAGGATTTTCACTGCGTATTTACACAATATTAGTAACAGCATTAGTGAGCACCAACAGACACCAGGAAAACACAGGAGTTGTTTAAACCTGACAGGCTCCAGTTGTTGTAATCAGATTACTTTAATCTCATTACGTGTGTTGTGTCGGTGCGGAGCTCCACCCGGCTGAGACCTACGGATGAAGCTCTCCGGTCGTAAATCGTGGAGGTGAATGGAGGGTTTGTGTCTGATGGGAACTTGTTCTTTGGAGACGGTGACACACACACACACACACACACACACACACACACACACACAGGCAACACCCAACAACACACTGCTGTCTTCTCCAGCTTCCTCTTTCACTCACGTTCACTTGTTTTCCTCCACAGTGTGGAAACACAGAATCTTCCAGCAGCCAGACGGAGGTGTGATAAATGTGACGTGGAAACGTTGAGACGTCACAGCTGAGTTTGTTTGTTACTTAATGCTAAAAAGTCTAAATGATCGATCAGTGTGTGTGAATGCACATAAATAACTGAGCTCAGCTTCCTGCAGTCATCTTATTCTTCCATTTTAGAGGAGGTGGATGGAGAAACCTGATCTCCCAGATAGATTTCTCTCCACTGTGTCAGCAGGTTTCTAATCAGAAAAAAAGATCATGACCAGTAATGTATTCACTTGAACAGTTTAAGACTTCAGGGACAGTGAACATTAATGAGTTAGTTTAGTGAGCTTACCTGGCGCAGGTGTGACGACAACTACAGAAAAACACACGGAGCATTCAAACAGGAAAAACAGTGCTGCCCATGAACAGAGTGCACTTCATAAGAGCACATGAAATACATAAAACATAAAAACAAAACTCACTTTAGATTTTAAATAAGTTGGTCACATACCTGAATGTCTTTAGTTGTGATGTATCTAATGATGCATCTTATCCAAATTCATAGTCAAACTAAAACTGTGCACAAGGCCACGATTAATCTCTCTCTCTGAATATCTCACATTATTTGTACGTGGAGCAGTTTCTGGCACTCAGCAGAAATGGTGGCTGCTGGAAATGTGTGAATGTAAACTGATCATTTACAGTTTTATTGAATATACAATCCAGTAATAAAAGGAAACCAGATTTTAGAAATATGATTTTTCTGTTGTTTGTATGTAACTATTAATCACACTGAGGTAATCTGGCATATTCTCAACATCATATAGTATTTAAAAGTTTTCTGCTTCCTGTATCTCATTTACACATATATAAAATGTACTACGAATAAGTAGTGAATAAGAAGTCTTCAACTTCAACTACTGCGGCTCCTGAACACGAACCATCAGTTGATGAACCTGCACACAGTCGTCTCCACAGAGGCCTCCTGAACACGATCTATCAGCTGATGAACCTGCACACAGTCGTCTCCACAGAGGCCTCCTGAACACGAACCATCAGCTGATGAACCTGCACACAGTCGTCTCCACAGAGGCCTCCTGAACACAAACCATCAGCTGATGAACCTGCACACAGTCGTCTCCACAGAGGCCTCCTGAACACGATCCATCAGCTGATGAACCTGCACACAGTCGTCTCCACAGAGGCCTCCTGAACACGAACCATCAGCTGATGAACCTGCACACAGTCGTCTCCACCGAGGCCTCCTGAACACGAACCATCAGCTGATGAACCTGCACACAGTCGTCTCCACCGAGGCCTCCTGAACACGAACCATCAGCTGATGAACCTGCACACAGTCGTCTCCACAGAGGCCTCCTGAACACGAACCATCAGCTGATGAACCTGCACACAGTCGTCTCCACAGAGGCCTCCTGAACACGAACCATCAGCTGATGAACCTGCACACAGTCAGCTCGGTCAGGCTGCAAAACCTCCCCACTTCCTGATTCACTTCACACACTCTCAGACAGGAAATACAGCTGCACTGTACACTGTCAGCTTTACTGAAACACATTTTGAAATCAATCAGATTATCTGAGTAACCTGTTGTTGTCATCAGGTGATCACCTGAATGTCCCTGTTTCTTATTGTTCTTGTTTTACAGTTTGACGTTTAAGTGTAAATGTTCCCACAGCAAAGACAGAGGCTGTGTTGGGAAACTGAAACATGGTATTGACCTCAGTGTTGCAGCTGGAGGTTAAATGTGACCCCATGTGTGATTGGTCAGATGATGATGCTGCTGCTGTGACCACAGAGAGATCACATCACTCCTCCTGATGGAAGTACACCAGTATCCCACAAACTTAATTTCCTGTAAACCCAGGACAGACAGGGGCACGTTATATTGACACTGGATACTGGAACATTACTTTTGTATGTTGTTAAATGGTGGATATATTGAAATGTTATTTCAACAACACTGTGGTTAACGTGTGGTTGGGTTTAAGCACAGAAAACATTTGGTTACAGGCAGGAGAAGATCATGTTTGGGCTTAAAATACCTGTTTTGGTGTCTAAAAAGCTGCTGGAAGTGCAGCAATGTCTCTTTGTGCCACTATCCCGTCAGGAAACACAGCGACAAGTCACTGAGAAAATTATGGCAGGCGTGGTGACTCATGAACGCTGAAATCCAGGTGAACTTTGAAATGTATGAGGAAAAGGAGGATATGATCGATATCACCATGCCTCGGAGTTTGAGAACCTTCCACCATGGTGTTGGCTCTGACTGTCTTAAACACCATAGAGCTGACGAGCAGTGACCAGTGAGGAAAATGTTTTGTTTATTGGTGTTGAACTGTAGACTGCAGTTTGGCAGGCATCTTACCTGGGTGTCACACCATCCACCATCCCCTCCACCTCCTATTGACAGAGTCAGCTCATACACTACGTGTTTTTATAGTTTATAGTTTCATCGGCTGAGCTCATAGAACTTCTTCAGGTGTCACGATCAGATGAGAAGAACACTAAATGAATTATGATGTAGGATTCTGTGTGATTCAGCAGGCAGCTGGAGTTTAGTTTTGGGGAAGTAAAGCTGAGAGCTGTTTCCCTCCTGCAGCTGAAGTGAACATCGTCTGCTTTCTAAAGCGGGAGTTGTGAGCTCTTGTGTAAGTGTAAGTGTGGCTATTTTTCTTTCTGTCCTCTGACACTTTCTGTTCTGATCCGAGGCCAACAGAGCGACGAGCCGACGGCTAACTTTCCCCTCTGAGGCAAGACGAACTCTGAACCCTTCACCTGGCAGTGACAGAAACCACACACACACAAACACACACCTGCTCTGAGCCATCACAGGCACACACACAGTCCAACACTCTCCAAGGCCAAACCTGCTGTAAATCTGCCCTGTCACACTGGAGCATGCCACACACTCTCACACACACACACACACACACACACACACACACACACACACACACACACACACACACTGCAGCGACATGTCTGAACAAAGCAAAGCTGTAGAGGACTTAAGAGTTTTATTTCTGTCTCCCTCTTTTCCCATCTCGCTCCTTTCTTTCTCTCAGCCTCAATCTCTGAAATCATGAGCACCAGATTCAAAAAACAGTCAGTTATTATAAGTTTTGAAACATTTTGGGAGGACTCATGTTAACACATAACCAGTTAATCCCTCCTTGTCTTCTGTGCCAAACTGTGACGTGTGTGTGTGAAGTGGTTGGGCGGGCCTGTGGCATCATTACTGTCTCTCCAAACGTACTGTGATTGACAACCGACCCTCCGGCAGTGTTTTTCTCTCCCTCTGTGGTCCAGCAGTCTGCTCTGCATCACCTACAGGAGCACCCAAAAACTCTTTAACACTCGGCACAGTCATGGCAAATAATGGACACCAGTCCAGGTGTGATGTTTGACTTTCTTTTGATTGTTGAGGACTGCAAAGAAACCCTGGGTGCCTGCTGCGCTGTGACTCTGTAGATGAAGTGGAGCGCAGAAAATCCTGCATTGGAGCTAAAAGTTTGCAGCGATTGGAAAGCCACACAACGACCTGTCACCAGTTTGTCACCAGTTTGTGTCCCTGAATTCCTGACTGTAAAAACAGTGACACAGCAGTTGCTGCAGGAAAATGTGAAACTGTTACGTCCCATCAGAGCTGCCACACACACACACACACACACACACACACACACACACACACACTCTAATGAGACGACAGTGACTCCAAAGCGACACGTCGTTACGAAAGCAGCCTGCTGTCAGCTGGCAGGGTGGGCTGATGGTTACACCGAGGGTCCCCTGACAGAGAGGTGACAGTCAGATCACAGCAGGTCGTCAAACTCAACACACACAGCGTATTGACATGGACGAGAGCGCCATCTGAGGCTGGAGACACACACTGCGCCACTGAAGAAACTGGATAAAAGATCTATGCTTGTTTTATCAACGAGGAAACTTTTCTCCCAACAAACAGTACTCAAAATGTTTAATGTTTAATTACACACACATACATATTGTTAGTAAGTTTACGTTACTTTAAAAAAATTAACAAACATGATGAATGAAGAAAACTAAAGTTAGAAAAAAAAGAGCAAGAGTCACCCATCCACCACTTCAACCTGCCTCCCTACAAGCGCTTGGATCTGCTTCCTTGTTGTCTGCCATCAGTACATTGGTCACATGATCGCAGCCTTGGGATACGTACGAATTTGGGTGCACTGCTTTTTGCTTTTTGTAGGAAAACATGCGACACATTGGTGAGAACAGCCTGCCCTCCTCCATTTATCATGCATACGAGTCATGTCATGTACGTGTTATTAAACTGCTTTTAAATAACTCCACTGACTTTATGTGTCACACTGGAAACGAACGGCGGGCTCTCGGGTGAAAGATCAAAATTTGTTTGACTCATCAGTCACCTCTCCCACCTGCCCTATGTGGAGCTTCTTTCTCTTTGTACAATGATAGTTACAGCTCATACTGCTGCTGTGGTTCGTTGACAAAATGTCGGTATTTGACGAGTTGTGAGTGAGACAGGGTGGGTGGGTAAAACCTGTGTGCAGGTTTGTCACAAACTCAACATATCTTTACATATCTCTATAAATATATACAACAAAAAATAGACAAAGATAACACGCAAACATGAGTCAACAACAATCTTTAAGTCTGTTTCCACTTCAATGTACAGATTTGATGGCAGGTAACTGCTTTGTGCTTGTGCTTTGAGAGTGCAAAACAAAACCAAGAACCAGTTTGTCTGTTTATATATTAAAATACATCCATTGTTTTACAGTCTTTGAGTGAGTTAAAATGCGTCCTGACCCTGAAGTCATTTGACATGTCTTATAACATCTTCTGTCATAAAAACAACACAGTCAAACTGAAGTTGTGCCCTCATTTTCCCTGCAGAATCATTTTCACTGAGATGATGTGTGCATTAAAAAACAGACTCAAACTGGGGTGCAGCCTCAGTGACGGCCAGATGTAACTGTAAGTCGGGCGGCGTGTCATCAGCCTTGAAACAGTGGAGTGTAAATCTTCAGTCAGTCATTCTCTTTTCCCCCTGCAGCCGACAACTGTGCTTCCATCTGACAGAGCGCTCGGCCTGAGCTGCATTCTTCACATAGTAGAGATGGAAAAGGTATAGAATCTACTGTCTAAACATTCACACACACACACACACACACACACACACACACACACACACACACACACACACATACAAGGCCGTCTCCTCGTCTTGCTGTTCCACCTGGGGTCTTCTGCAGCCTGCAGGGCTTAGGGAGCAGAAACACACACCCTCACTTTAAAATAACCACCGTCTTGTCCCTGCAGTGGCACTGCCGTCTGTGTTATGATAAGGCGTGTGTCTAAGATGTACCGACTCACACACACACACACACATACACACAGTCCCTCTAATCCCCCACACGGTCTGCAGCAGTGACCTGAATAAGCAGAGTGTGGAGGGCCAAACATTCAGCCAGCGGCTGCAGGAATGTCAGCGTGTCAAATACAGTAACACACACACACACACACACACACGGAGCAACCTGAGCCCAGCAGCATTGTCCTGTAACACTGACGAGACACTGACAGCTGCCGTGAGAAGAAAAAGAAAAGAGAGAGGAGAGGAGAGAGGGAAGGAGGAAAAATAGAAGAAGAGGGGATGAAAGAGGAGACGCTCGCTGATTCCAGACCAATTAAGGAAATGGACTGGAAGGAAAAAGACACCAGATACATTTATGGAAAACCTGTTTGTTACATCATTAAAATATAAGAAACAATCAACTTAAAATAACAGGATGAATACAAACAAGAAAAGTGTAACTCTACCAGATGCCTCTAGAGGACAGAGTGACAGACACACTGAGGATTTTGTTGTTGGCACTGAATGAAATAAAATAAGTTATTGATAAAGCTCTTTGAGGCTTTCCATATTTGATTTGAGGTCATGGTTCTCTGCAGAAAAATGGTGGATTGTTCCCTCTGGGTTTGGAGAGAGTTACTGCCCCAAGTGAAGGAGTAAGTATGTCGGGGTCTTGTTCATGAGTGAGGGTAGACTGGAGCGTGAGATGAACAGGCAGCTTGGTGTGGTGTTAGCAGTGATGTGGGCGACCATCATGGTGAAGAGGGAGCTGAGCCAGAAGGCAAAGCTTTCGATTTCCTGGTCCATCTGCGTCCCAACCCTCACCTATGGTCATGAGCTCTGGGTAGTGACTGAAAGAATGAGGTCACAGATACAAGCGTCTGAAATGAGTTTCCTCTGTAGGGTGTCTGGGCTCAGCCTTAGAGATAGGGGGAGGAGTCAGACATCTGGAGGGAGCTCGGAGTAGAGCCGCTGCTCCTTCATGTTGAGGTGGTTCAACATCTGATAAGGATCCTCCTGGGCGCCTCCTATTAGAGGCTTTCCTTCCAACAGGTAAGAGGCCCCGGGGCCCCAGAACACACTGGAGGGATTATATATCTCATCTGACCTGGGAACACATCGGGATCCTCCAGGAGGAGCTGGAAAGTGTTGCTGGGGAGAGAGATGTCTGAAGTACTTTGCTCAGCCTGCTGCCCCCGAGACCCGGCTTTGGATAAGAGGTTAAATATGGACAGACAGATGGATATTTGACCTGATAGATCAGATTCAATTCACAAAATCATCTCAGCCATGTGCAGCAGGTGGATAATACTTCCACATTCATGTGTATTTAAAAAACAGCTCACAGTCCAGGGCCTAGTTCATTCATTCATCTTCTAACCGCTTCATTCTCTTGAGGGTCGCAGGGGGGCCCATCGAGCGACAGGCAGGGTACACCCTGGACAGGTCACCAGACTATCGCAGGGCTGACACATAGAGACAGACCATTCACGCTCACATTCACACCTACGGACAATTTAGAGTTATCAATTAACCTAGTCCCCAATCTGCATGTCTTTGGACTGTGGGAGGAAGCCCGGAGAGAACCCACGCTGACACGGGGAGAACATGCAGACTCCGCACAGATGGGCTCCCACACCCGGGATCGAACTTCTTGCTGTGAGGCGACAGTGCTAACCACCACACCACCGTGCCGCCCCCAGGGCCCAGTTGTTCAAAATATTTAATCTGGATCAGAATAATCCTGATTCCTTGGCCCAAAGGTATCCCTGTCCTATTACAAGGTTTTGAACAACACAAATTGATGGTTTGATCCAGATCAAAACCAAAACGAAATTAAATAATCTGATCTGATTTAGGATGAGCAGAATGTTCATTATTAATGAGAAGTGGAAAACAGCATTATGGGATAGCAGGCAGAGCGAGACGGTCGAATAAATTGGGGTCCAAAGTGCAAATACATGAGCTGTGATATGGTTTGGGAAATCATAGGCTGTTGACTGCTCACACCTGACCTCCATCATATATTTATAGTACATACCTGCAATTTGCAGCTTATTATTTACTGCTGAAAACAACACTTTGATCTGATGCTCCGGCGCTGACCTGTATCACAGGAAATGACCACTAACATCTGGCTTTTGTATTTAACGGGAAACATAACAACTGACATTGACTCCCAGGACAAATCGACAGTAGTCACAGGAATTTATCAGCTCCAGCTCCGATCATCAGTGATAGAAATACAGCATCCACGTGGAGGTGCTAGTTTGTGTCTTGTGTCCAGCAAGATGCGATGACACGTCGCCACAAAAGACTGTTTGTCTCTGTCCAAGCAGTGCTCAAAGATCAATCAGAATTTAGCTGGCACTGAGTTTGAGAGAGATACTGAATCAACACATCCTCACTCCGAAGTCGTCACATATCCACGTTCGGTCATGGACTTTCCATGTTGACATATGACATGCAAGGTACCCTGGGTACATGCATTGTATTAAATCTAAATCTAAATGTTAAATCTAAATGCTAAATATAAATCTAAATCTAAATGTTAAATCTAAATGCTAAATATAAATCTAAATGTTAAATATAAATATAAATCTAAATGTTAAATCTAAATGCTAAATATAAATCTAAATGTTAAATATAAATATAAATCTAAATGTTAAATCTAAATGCTAAATATAAATCTAAATGT
>NC_065511.1:43802017-43811930 GCF_006386435.1 Epinephelus moara
ATTAATATTTAATATTTAGATTTAACATTTAGATTTAGATTTAGATTTAGATTTAGCATTTAGATTTAACATTTAACATTTAGGTGCCACATTTAATATTTAGATTTAACTATTTAACATTTAGGTGCCACATTTAAGATTTAGATTTAACTATTTAATATATTTCTAAGTTAACAAATATTGCTGTAAATGTGGTAAAAGGTGACGTTAAAAAATTCACAACACTTTTTTAAACATTGTTTGAAGCTAAATGTGGCAAAATGTTGATGTTATTTTCAGCGTGAGCCACTTTACAAACGGCACCCCATAGAAACCTGCAGGAAATGACATGTAAACCTGAGAGACCCAGAGGAGAGAGACCGAGAGCTTCTTGTGCCTTAAAACTGTGACGAATGAGACCAGGTCTGATGCCCAGTTTCTTTGTGATGTTTTTGTTGGAGAGTTTCCAAATCAGCAGGTTTACGAGCCCCTGTTCACTGGACTGATCATTTTGGACTTTTACAAACCAAAAACAAACAGCAACACTGAGTTTTTGAGTCCGATTCAGAAGAAAAGAGGCACCACCTTCAGGTGAAACGTCCTGAGGGAGAGTTTGAGATGGAGAGAAAGAGTGAGAGAGGCTTAAAGAAAGAGAGAGGGGGATTAGAGAGAGAGGAGGGGAGGGAGGAAGGATTAGTGAAGGAGGACGAAGGCGTTTAGTTTCACAGCTCAGGGTGTCAGCTGTGAATATTTAATGTTAGATTTCTCTTGTTTCTGTTCACGTTAATTTACTCATCTGCTCTGGTGTCACTCCGCCTGCCAGCTCCGTTTACACTGCAGAGACGTTTCATATGGCTCAGAGGAACACGCTGCTGATGATGCAAACACCTGGTCAGAGCCAGGAAGGAAGGTTTCTGTAGGGGGGAAAGACGACCAGGAATCAGCTCTAAAACTGGACATGTGTGCACAGAACTGCAGCAGCTGTCATTTCTTAATTTCTGCACAATCATAGTGTTGAGTCAGAATCACTGTGAGCATCATTTCTTGATTTTTCAGTGACATCTTTCATGAGCAACAGCAAGAAGGTTGATGACAGACGTTGGCAGACATAGATTCACTAATGGCCAGTTTGGTGCAGTGATGTCATCCATCATCCACCATCAACTCCACCTCCCCATGACAGAAGCTCTTCAAACACAGAGACGGTGCTTTATGGCCGCTACAAAGTCTCTTCTTTACCCCACCTTTGCATTTTTACCAAGAAAAAAAACAAACAATGGTGGCATCATGCAGCTCCAGTGTGTGATGTTAGACAGCATGGCGGCACTGCAGAATCAAAAGAAACATGGCGTGACGTGTCAATACAGTGTCAACCTCTAGTGTGACATACAACGTACATGTCAGCAACACTCTATAAAGGGTAAGGAACACATTCTCACTCCTACTTTCCACGTCCACATATGGCGTCCAAGGTACCCTGGGTGTGTTGGTTGTTGACGTTCTGGGACGCCGTGTCAACTTCAGCCTGTTACATGCATTGTCTGTTTTCAAAATACACTTCTGTTTTCACAGGAAATGTACAGTTTGTTGCAGTCTCTTTCAAAATAAAAGCACTACGTCGGTATAACACTGCAAATTCAGTTTTTTCCCCTTCAACAACAAACGTATGTGGTTACGTTTAGCCAACACACACATACGTGGTTGGGTTTAGGAAAAAGAACAGGGTTTGGCGTTACAATCTCACATTGCATGACTGTACCTTTCATACAGAGGGACGAGGCAGAATAATGGCGTGATGTTCACACCATGAACAGGCAGTGTAAAAGGGGCTAGTGGTAAAACTGGATGTACATGTCACAATCACTGTGATGTTCATGCTGTGCATCATTTCTTGATTTTTCTATGACACCCTTACAAGATGAGGAAGATGAGGTCCATGACAGAAGGCAGATGGGAATTCACTCACAGACGCATAATTTGTGGTTTGGCTAGTTTTGCACTGTAACATTGTGCACCATCTCAGAGTCAGCTCACACACTACATCACTTTAGACACGCTGATATGATCTGTATGAAATGTGCTTTGTCTCTGTAAAGAAATAAATAACACACATACACACACACACACACACACACACACACACACACACACACACACACACACACACACACAAAGACTCTCTCTACCACTCTGTCTTCTTTACTCTCACACAGACTCACATGCACATTAAAGAGTATCTTTGTAATGACACTGGCCTCTATATCTCATGTGAAATCAACTTTGGGCTGAGTGAAGACTGAGGCATGCTATACTTTGAAGTCTCACAAACACACACACACACACACACACACACACACACACACACACACACACGATCAGCTCACGTTCAAAGATGAGCGAACACTGACACACTAAAGGTCGCGACACACCGATCAAACGGTTATCTGTCGGTCAAAGTTGGGCCATCGGTGACGAGGTGATGTTTCTGCTGGTTTTGTTGTGGCTGACTACGCATGATAAATCCCCACCGGTGACGCCTATCAGTGAATTCTGAATTCACTCTGATTGTCAGCTGAGCTCAGGTGATGAGAAGAGAAGCGTCAGTGAGTAAAGGAGGAGCTACAGTCCAGAGGGAGTGAGACCAAACCAACTTGTTCCATGAGGTCAGATTATTTTTCTCTTTAGCAGAAACGTTTCCTGATGGTTTGTGTTATTGTTCACTGGCGCACGGTAAATATGCTCTGATTGTGTTGTTCATGTGCTAACTGGCTAACTAGCATCAAGACGCTCTTCCTGTTTCCCTTTTTCAATGATGGATACAGAGAGAGTTACTTCCCCTCAGCAGGAGCAGAACATACGTGCTGGTTGACCATCAGCTGTCATCTTTTTTGTTGTGCTCAAGTGCAACTTTGTAGCTGAGACACGGCGACGTGAGGTGATGCAACAGTTGGCTTTTGTTCTCTGCTAGTTCTCTGAAGTCAGTTTGGTGTGTCTGGGCCTTTAGATGCACTAAATACCTGCATGTGCATCAATTTTGTTTGCATGAATATAATGCTGTCTTTTTCACACACACGCACACACACACACACACACACACACACACACACACACACACACACACACACACACACACATTAACAAAGGCTATAGTCTGTGTGTGAGTGAATCTTTAGTTCCTCATGTTACACAGAAGCCTTTTATCTGTGACCCAGAGAGAGGGAGAGTATTGGGAGCATCGTCCTGCTAACAGACAGAAAAGATGACATGATGACAGAGGTGTGTGTGTGTGTGTGTGTGTGTGAGTGAGAGAGAGAGAGCGAGAGAGAGAGAGAGAGAGAGAAAGTCAGATCTTTAACAAGCATTTTATTTTTTAAGATTTTTACTCAGCAAACCTCTGGCAACCAGATTACAGTTGACTCTCTGCAGTAATCTGATTACCTGATTTACTCAGATGGATTTCCAAAGACAGTGAAAGCCGGTTTTTTGGCCATGTTCACAGGAGGCCAGTTTATAAGCTGCTTTTTACATTTAGGAGTTTTTACGACAAAGATACCAGACAGTAAAGGTGTGTGTGTGTGTGTGTGTGTGTGTGTGTGTGTGTGTGTGACAGCAGAGATGGCAGCATGACAACACTGGTTTGATTTATTAACTAAATTGTAATATTATAATAAAATGAAGACGTGCTGACTTTTTCAGTGATTGATCAATAAAGTCGTCGACATATTTCCGTCATTCCCCTGGTGTTTTTTCAAATACACGTCATGATGCATGCTCATATTCAAGATAATTTCATCCAAAGATGAAAAATGAAACTGACACTAAAGCCTCCTTTACACCGGACCCACTAACACCTGCTCACATTCGGCTTCTGTACATTGGCCCTGACTGGCTTTGATCAGTAGTGATGGAAACACAACATCCAAGTGGACGCACTAATTTTAGTCCCTTTGCCAGCGTGATATAACAAATCTCTGTCTGAGCAGCTACATCCTTTTAAAATGAGTGGGCACTGAGCTAGAGCAACTCATCCTCACTGTGACCTCGTCACATGTCCACGTTTGGTCATGGACTTTCCACGTCCACATATGACGTCCAAGGTACCCTGGGTGTGTTGGTTGTTGACGTTCTGGGACGCCGTGTCAACTTCAGCCTGTTACATGCATTGTCTGTTTTCAAAATACACTTCTGTTTTCACAGGAAATGTACAGTTTGCATACAGTCTCTTTCAAAATAAAAGCACTACGTCACACACGTTTAGGAATAAAGAACAGGATTTGGCTTTACAGTTTTACAGGAAGTGAACACTGGTCTCCCAGTTGAAAGTCGGTGGTTGTTGGACCAATCCACCACCCCTCCTGTCGGTGTCCCACTGTGTTTCTCCCTTAGTCAGCTGACCAAAATAAAAGCACTATGTTGGTACAACACTGCAAATTGACTTTTTTTGTCTTCAACAACAAACACGTGGTTTGGTTTAAGAAAAAAGAACAGGGTTTGGCTTACTGGGTGAAAGTGAGTGGTTGTTGGACCCACCTACCACCCCTCCCACTCGCCCCACTTGGACTTGGACCACCCCCTGAACTTACGTTGTTGTCCCGCTGTGTTTCCCCCTGATGCTGTCGGCTGCCGTTAAACAATAATAAGAAAGAATGGCTGCGTATAATGCCAATGTGAAAAGACGGCTCTTTCCTTTCGTGCCTGACGCCGTAAGTCACTGCTCAACGCCGGTATTCGACGACTTCGTAGTGACACCAGATTGGTTAGAGAGAGAGAGACTCCATGCTTTTTTAAATAAACCCCACATACATGACGTGCTAATTTTGGTGGAGAAGGGGTATTTAAGTCTCAATATGTCAGAGAGCAGACGGCTTATAATGTTAGTTCTGATTTTTTGTTTCAGTTTGACTCAAACTGTCTCATGTGATGATTTTATGAAACATGCTGGAAAACACTTTATTCCTGGAAGGTGAGCCACTTGTGAAAATTTCCTGTTATTCTTTTTATTTCCTCTGCAGGGTTTTCTTGCTGCTCCGTCTCTGATCCTGCAGGAGTTCACACATAAAGTACTGAATGATGCTGTGATTGTTGGGAGTGACTGTTATTTGTCCATATTTGGGATTAAAGCCTTCAGCAAAGCTTTCAGTTCCCTGCTCAGGGTGACGGACACATGTGCACACACCCACATTCACACACACACCCACACTAAATGTCAAAAACATACATTGAGCAAGAGAACTTTCAGCTGTTTCTCAATAACGAACCACAGACACGTCCCACACCTAACACATGTAAACACAGCCTGCATGTGTGTGTGTGTGTGTGTGTGTGCGCGCGTGCATCCACATTTATCATCTAATTACATCATATATGTTTTGTATATGTACGAGTGCAAGTCTGTGTGCATGTGCTCTGATGAGGATAATACAAATTTATTTAATTATTTAAATGTGTTATTTTATTTTTGAATGCTTGAGTTGCTGGTGTGTGTGTGTGTGTGTGTGTGTGTGTGTGTGTGTGTGCGTGTGTGTGTGTGTGTGTGTGTGAGATGACCACTGCATGAATAAGTGCAGTGTAAAGACGTCAGCAGTATATTGGGTTCTTTCCACTCCTATATATTAGTCAGTCTGACCTATCAGAAAGACGGAAGTATCGGCTCTGTTTATATATCGGCGTGTGTGCGTGTGTGTTTGTATTTATGAGTCAACATCTGACCTGTTGGTCTTGGCCAACACTTGTCTGCAAACAGCTCACCATAGAAACATACGAGTGAAAAACTCCAAATGTCGACATGTGCAGTTTATCGATCAGAAGTGCTGTGTCATCAGCAGGCAGAGAGGATGATGGGAAAAGTACGGAGAGGATTATACAATCATTTATGAGTCACAGCTGAAGTGAAAATCAAACCATGTGCTCATAATCGCCCCCCTCATTCACTCATTCACTGTTACCTACATGATACTCACTCAGTCACTGAAGTGAGGCTTTAGACAATTAATAATCATCATCGTGAGAGCAAAGCATTGCATTATGGGATGTTTTAGTCAAACCTTATTTTGTATCTGTGAAACAAAATTAATACAAATAAGTAAAAAAAGAAAGCAAAAATGTGGCAATCTGTGCATCTGATCCTCGCCATCGATGGGCCGCACCATTTCACAAAACCTGTGGGGGGTGGGAGAATCAGACAGCACACTAAAATATGTTTTAATGATAAAAATACATGTGCTTATCATGTAAATACATAGAACTTGCACTGTTAGCATTGAGCCAAGTATGTGTGACTCCTCTACGATAGGTGGAGATATGCCCCCTTTCAGCTTGTTAGTATTGGACCTTTTTCCTGTTGACCTATTACGTCACAGACCAAACAATGGACAAACAAGTTAGCTACAGTTAGCTAGCTGCTAACTGCTACCATGGTGGACAACTTTACAGCTCTGTACATTTGGTCCATCCAAAAAGTCACGGCTCTGGATGTAGATTTCTCCATGTTGTTACCGCCTTCTTCTTCTCTTACACATTTAATGCTATTGGACTTCAGGGTCAAAGCCCGGGGCGGAAACTGTGGAGCATGCTCAGAGCGCCTCGGCCAGTTTGGGTCTGATTGACTGTATACATGCAGGAGTCACATGATCTGGGTGTGTTAGTCCCACTGTGACACATTCACTGCAGGACCATTTCACTCACACTGACATGTTTACAGGGGTTTTAAAAGACTGACACAATAAATCCATTTCCTCTGATGTCATGGAAACACACGAGTTTTTCAGCTCATCTCAGAGGTGTTGGACGGAGTTAAGGTCAGAGTTCTGTGCAGGTCCGTCAAGTTCTACAGCAAATTGGGAAAAACATTTTTTTTTATGCAGCACAGGGACATTTTCATTTGAAACAGAAAACAGTTTTCCCTCAGCTGATCACTTCCCTTCCTTTAATTTCATTTAGGCCAAAACCCTGAAAAATAGCCGCAGACCAAATGTACCCAGATTAATCTTTTTCCTGTGATTCAGAGAACTGTTGATTTCGACATGTATATTTCATGTCTTTGTCAAAGTATGATGGTGCAACTTTATTGTACATATACAGAGTTTTGTTTGGACTGAATGATTTTATTTTTATGGATAACTTCTTCTTGTGTTTGTTGCAATTTTGAATTCAAAACAAATGAACAATAAAGAAAAGGAGCTTTAGTTTCCGACCAACACGCCCTACATGTGCACCCCCATGCTACACCGGATACACCGACCACAACAGATGGGACCCCCCGACACACACACACACACACACACACACACAATTCCAACACATGTTCCCTCTTTTCGTCAGGGTGGATTTAGCCCCTTGTTGGCACAGTCAATCTGTCTGACCGGACTAATCAGCTCACACTCACAGAGAACTCCTCTTACATAAGACTTATTGTTGCTAATGGTGGGCTGAACAGTGATGTGTGAACAACCAGAATTTCTGAACACTAATCTGTTGCTGTGTCTTTGTTTTGCTTTGTGTACATGAAGCTTCCCACCAAAACAAATGCTGACGTTTTTTGATTACTGAAGTATTCATCACCTCACACACACACCCCCACATAGCATCTTTATGGTGCTCACACGGGGGCAGAAGAGGAAGTGGGATTCTTGGAGCAAAAACTGAAATGCACATGTGACAGTCAAACTAATAAAGTGGATATAAAAATAGCCGCAGCTTTGTTAAAAAAACTGATCTAATTGCTTGCAGTGCATTTTTCAGTAACAGAAAGTGAGCTGCAGAAACATGTTTCAGTTTTATTAACTGGCACAGAAATTATTTTATATATCTGAAATACTGTCGCTCCTTTCAGGTGCAGACAGAGTGGTGTCATCTTAATCAGGTAAAATGTTGAGTTTCAGTCTTTAATAAAAGGAAATAAGTTATTTAGTTGCAGTTACAGAAGAACAGCTCATTATCTGCAGGGATATTTTCTTTTTAAACATGTTGTTATTCTGAAAAAATGTAGTTTTTCTACAACAAAAGTAGTTTTTCTAACAGTCCCCCTAAACCCCCCTTTCACATTCACACATGATATATACATTAAATATATTGGTTAATGTACAGGTTAATTCATAGACATAACCTGTTCATAGCATGCACATACCTGTAGCAATAGACGTATTTATATACCATTCATACCCTCCACCCTGTATACTAACCTGCACATATGTTATTTACTGCTTACATGTATGCGCTGCTGGTTTGATGCAATCTGCATTTTGTTGTTCTGTACTTGCAACATGTGTAATGACATTAAAGTTGAATCTAATCTAATTTAATCTAAAACATTAGCATGCAGTGGGCCGGCCCTTTCACACTGACGCCGTCAAATATCACTGCTTTGTCAGTGATGTCGGTGTCACACACACTGATGCCAAAAGCCACCTTTTGCATGCACACTGGGCCTTTAATGTATCTTTGAGTTTTCTTATTGTGAAGCCAGCTCAAGTTTATTTATGTCGCCGAAGGAGTTTGTCTTTAGGCTTTACAATGTGCAGCATAAAACACTCTTCATCTTTAGAGCTTTGTCTAAGATCAGGAAACATCCATGAAGAAGAAACAGCAACAGAATATACAACAAATGCACACAGCTTCAAAGAGGAAGAAGCAGAGTGTTAAAATGTACAGAGTCACTGTGGCAGACTTTGGTTTGCATCTGAACGTAAAAAATGTTCTGTATATTTGAAGGTGTACTGTTGACCAGACCTCTCTCATAAGAGACACTTTGACCGGACAGACACAGGTGTCACACATCACATTAATGACTGCTCCATCCTGGTGTGTGTGTTCCTGGGTCCCTTCATGCTGCTCACTGCTGTGGCCCTCATCGTTACTCTTATCAGTTCCACCTGTGCTTCACTTCCTCTGACAACATACCAAATGTTGCAGCTTCACAGTGGCTGTTAAAATACTTATAATCTGAAACAGAGTGGACAGAGCTCCGTTCTCCAGGCACAGTAAATGTGAAGGTTATGAATGACAGTCCTACAGAGCAAACAAAAAAACACACATAACTAAAAGCAGGCACTGAGAGAGAAGAAACTCAGCGACATGGTATTCTGTCTTTTCTCTTCAGCAGGTGGAAAGTTGAGATTCAAACACGAGAGCATGAACAGCACAGTGTGTGCATCTGTGATAAAGACGTCATCCAAACTGCTGCAAGACTGTGTTTTAAACATCATACATCAGATGTATGACAAGGAAAACTGACTGAAAAATATCAGCTTGCAAACTCTACAGCTTTGGTTCCAGATATTCTGATATTCATCTCAGATTTTAAACTATTTTTTGTAATTTTTATCCATCAAACATTAGCGTTTAAATCTTTTGTGCAAATTAAAATGTGTCTCTCTGCTACCTGTCTTTATTTCTTTATTTTCTTTTTTGTATGTACGTCACAACTTTCATCCCCCTGAAATCCATTTGTTGTTTTTCTGTAAGCAGCGCTTTTGAAGGCTGTCTCCAGTAAGCTGTAAACTGTGTCTGTTTAAATGTTAGTGCAGCCCGGTCTCACTCCGAACTCGTTGAAAACCGGCGCTTGGTCGGTGACTTCCGGCATCAGACACCGACGAAAAAGCCGTCCTTTCACATTGGCATGACATGCAGCCGGTCAGCTGCATGAGGGAGAAACACAGTGGGACACCGACAGGAGGGGTGGATGGGTCCAACAACCACCGACTACGTGTGTGTGTGTTGGCTAAACATAACCACGTGTGTGTGTTGTTGAGGGAAAAAACATCAGTTGGCGGTGTTGTACTGACGTAGTGCTTTTATTTTGAAAGAGACTGTATGCAAACTGTACATTCCCTGTGAAAACAGAAGTGTATTTTGAAAACAGACAATGCATGTAACAGGCTGAAGTTGACACGGTGTCCCAGAACGTCAACAACCAACACACCCAGGGTACCTTGGA
>NC_065511.1:43812374-43839873 GCF_006386435.1 Epinephelus moara
ACTTTGAATATGATGGACGTCCTTACCGTTTTGAGCCAGAGTATACGGATGAGGAGCTCTTTGAAAGGAGGATGCGGAGGCAGAGAGAGGAACAGCTGGCCAGAGAACAACAAACTGCTGCACGTCCGAGAATAGATGCTAACTGGTGGTGTTCTTGTGAACAATGTTCCACTATGCCAACAGAGGAGGAATGTCTTTGTTGCTCTGAGTGGGATTTTAGGCCAGGAGATACATGTCTGGATGTCTCCAGAAATGACTGTCTCACAACTAGAGAGGATTTCACTTCTATCAACTGTGCTGTTGTAGAGACTTTTTTTCGTGTCCCGAAAGTAAACTGGAAGACCCAGCCAAGGCCTGCAGGACCGAACGGGCAACTTTCGATTGAGTAAGTAACGTTAGCCTACACAGCTGCATGAATTGTTTATTTTCCTTGAATTTGTTTGCTTGATAAGTAAATAACTATGAGAATTTACATTTCTTTAGTTTCTTCTCATCGCTTGTGTAGAACGGCCCGCACTGCTCAAAAAGCAGAGGCACTTCTTATGCAAAACGTGAATTTATTATTACATAGTGCTCAGTGACAAAAAGTGAGAAACAGAAAGGTGAATGTTTCGGTGGTAAAGAGGATTGTCTTTACGAATTGCCTCTGGATGACATCATCCAGGTCAGAGGTTAGTAGGTCAGTATAAATGACCCGGATGATGATGATGACAAGCAACTCTAGTGATTCATAAAAGCATATTGGTGAAATGAACGAGTTTCACGGCAGATAATGTGTTATTTAGAGCCTCATTGTCGGTGCCCCGATCACTCCCACTATATGGATGTACGTGGCTCCAAATGACACCAAACTTATCTGGGTGAGTAAACAACCGTATTTAATGCCAGAAATAAGGTCCAGGTTGTAAAAAACGGAACTTCCCCTTTAATGCTACCTTCATGCTGTCCCAGTCGGCAGCCCGTCCTGTCCAACTGATAAATCATGACAACTGTGTGGACAGTAACCGCCATCGTGTCCCGCTGTAACGTCCTGTTTCAACAGAAGATGCATCAAATTATTGTAAGTCAATCTCAAAGTGCAGATTCATTGTGACGTTACAGAAGACTATGATTCATGTATGAGTGTTACCTTTCAAACCCACATGAAGTGATTTTCCATGTTTCATTCATACTGATGTTGCATAACGTGATGTTATCGTGTTGAAACATTTCTAAGTCTGTTGGATCTGTTAAAGACTCTCCGCCCACGCTGTTAAGGCACCACACCGAGCTGTTTCTAATCAGGTTCAGCAGCCGCAGCCTGTAAAGTGCTCACCGTCAAAGGGCTCAGTCAGCACTCAGACCACACACACACACACACACACACACACAGAGCAATCTGACTTCCTCTGCTCAGGCCACTGTCTCTCTCTGCTTCCTGTGTGTCTGACAGAATGAGCGAAAACATTCACTTTCAACACACTTTCACTTCGTCTTCCTGCGGGCTGCGTGTGCTGAACAAGCGTACCAAAGAGTGACAGAGAGGAATAAAGAGAAGAGACGGATCATTAACACTGACAACAACAGTTTCTTTTTTCTTTACTGAACTGACCCTTCACAGTCATTCACACATTTTCCCACTGCTGGAACAACTTAACTAGTGACTGTCTGATGCATCCAGAAGTGAAGGTGATGAAATTGAACTGATTTCATGTAATCATTCATCTCAAGGATTCACAGACACGTGAATGAAGTTTGAAAAACAATATTTTATGGGTTTGCTGTGAGGCGTTTGTGGTGTGATGACCTCTACAGCATCATCTCTGAGCTGCTGAACTACCTGTCTGTGTGCTCGGTCTGCAGGCAGGTGATTGTTAGGGGCAACTGGGAACACCTGAGAGTGTCCCACGTTATGTCAGCCTGGGTGCAGCTGGCAGCTCCTCTCTGGCTGAACCTCCTCTGTGGTTTGATTATTATGTTTCTTCAGTTCTTTGTTTTGCTTTTATTCACCTTTAAATCACCTGCACACATTTTACACACAGTTCATCTGTAATTTGGCCTGATTTGGTTTAACTTGAGTTTAACTTAAATAAATATTGTTCAACTTTGCTGAGCCGGGTCATGAGAGTGGACACAAAGATCCCCTTTAGACATGTTTTTCATTTTTTTTCTGTGCACTGAATCATACAGTATGTTTCCATGTACAGTTAAGTGGAGTGGGTCAAAGCCCGGGGCGGAAACTGTGGAGCATGCTCAGAGCACCTCGGCCAGTTTGGGTCTGATTGACTGTATACATGCAGGGGTCACATGATCTGGGTGAGTTATGCTGCGTTCGTTTTGTACTCGGAGGTCGAAATTTGGAAGTGGGAATGACGTCACCTCCGAGTTGACAACAGTTTTTGCATTCTAGTTGACAACGGTGGACAAGTCGGAAAAAAAACATGGACGTTACTGTTTTACCGTTGGACTAGCCGTAGCCACTAGGCTGACCAAACGTCCTCTTTTGCCTGGACATGTCCACTTTTCACGTCCTGTCCGGGGCGTCCGGTGGGTGTTTATAAATTGATGATAATGTCCGGTTTTCCTTGTGTGTGTGTGTGTGTGTGTGTGTGTGTGTGTGTGTAATCCCCGAGAGGCTGNACCACCAAAATTGTATCATGTGTTCCTTGTCCCATTATCAACCTGTCCTGAAAATTTAGGCTGACCAAACGTCCTCTTTTGCCCGGACATGTCCACTTTTCATGTCCGGGGATGATAATGTCCGGTTTTCCTTGTGTGTGTGTGTGTGTGTGTGTGTGTGTGTGTGAAAGTTGAACTTGAAACCTCTGAGAAGCCTATCTGAATTTCTGTCTTTGAGAGATATTATTTTGTGATATAACTGAATTTTCTATCCATACATATAAACTTTAAATATATTAAAATTATAAGGCATCTTTGAGTAAACTGCGAGTATCATTTAAGTAGGCTATCTCGTGGCCGGGGCGAGTGTCCTCTTTTTTGGAAATCAAAATATGGTCACCCTAGTAGCCACTGTTAGCAATATCAGTTGATAACAACGCTCTAAGTGGCATTTTGCACACACAGACAGCATAGCAACATGCCCATGGATAAAAATTGAACAGTACTATGGGTATGGCTGACCTAATGTAAATCAAATAAGATAGAATTGCTATAAACAGTACTTTAGCAGTGTGTTTACTCACTGTGTATGTTACTGGCAGCCATCATGAATTCGTAAGTCGGGGTTGATGCGGTTGCTCCGAGTTTCCGAGTTGGAAATCCGACTTCAGGGTGCGTTCGAGTTTAAACTTCCGACTGGGAATTTCCGACCTCTGAGTACAAAACGAACGCAGCATGAGTCTGACTTCAATCCGACAGTCAATCCATTTTCTCTGACGTGATGCAAAGATGCTGATAGCTTGTGTCCAGAAATCCAGAAGTTGCAAACACTTCTTTTGTTTCAAAGTTTCAAAAGTGATGTCACAACGTGCTGCACATACATCTCAACCCATTCACCAGAAAAAATGTTGGCATTGTACGTTTCTGCAATCCACGGATACGTTACATTTGCATGTTAGCGGATATGTTGAAACTACATTTCAACAACACTGTGGTTAATGTGTGGTTAAGTTTTGGAAAAGATCATGTTTTGGCAAAAATACCCACTTTTTAGGGGCACAATCCCAGCAGGAATCACAGTGATGTCTCAGTGGGAAAACAACCACTGTTTGTGCCACTATCCCTGGTGGAAAAACCATGACAGGTCGGTTAAAGGGGAACTTTTAGTGGACGTATTTTGACGTTGTTTGACGCTGTCTGAGTGCCCTATTATTTAATATAGCGCACGCTCACGGGCTGCAGGCAGGTCAGCCCTAGCTTCGTACTGGAGAAATGTCACATATTGAACATCTTATCACTCATTTAGACAAATGTAGATCAGAAAATAGGGCCCAGGTTGAAAAAAACATTAGTTCCCCTTTAAAGACACCCATGTGTGATGATGCCTAAAGAGCCGCTGGAAACACGGCAGTGACTCACAAAATCACAGCTGATCTGGTTGTTGGTCTCAAACAGTGGCCTGCAGTGTGGGAGGCGTCTCGCTGGATAATAAAGTCTGCTCATATACACATAATGAGAAATGTACAGTGCCAACATTTTCCTCTGATGGACACGTCTTAAACTTAAATATTTTTGGTGAGCATGCAGAAACTTTCTCCGTTCAGCAAATGAACTCTGCACTTCCATCCTTCTGCCCACTGAAGCTCAAACATCCAAGTGAAGGAACAACAAGTTAAACACATATCTGACAGGAGTAGGACTTGATTTTTTTTTATTTTTATGTGATACCCATATTTCCTCCCCACTGGCAGGACTGCAGGCCACAAAGGGCCCACAAAGCCACAGTGTTCTGTATCTGTCTGACTGTATTGTTGTGAGCTCCTCTGTGTTTCTACATTTAAAGCAGAGGCCCCGTCTAACGATCCGTGGATGCAGTCTACTCAGAGTTACATGAACTGTGCAGAGGGACGACAGTGGCACGAGCAGCAGGACGACAGGACCCCACAGTCAGTACAAAATGACAGTGCAGAGCATCAAACAGACAGAGGACTGTACATGTACATTCAGCAGAGTCAGTGTGCGTGGCAGTGTGGTGGGTAAACAGTCAGAGGAACAATGAAAGTGGAGCAGTGATTGGTCTGGTCAACCACACGGTTATCACAATGAGATCCATATGACAGAACTCTACACGTCACTTATGATCAGCACAGAGAGGAGGGGAAAGAAAGTAACACAGCGTCATCTTTGAATGCTGATTTGGATATCAACATTTTTGAAAAGTTCCTGTGAACTTTTTAAATGAGTTTTTCATGTCAGTGTGTCGACACTTGTGAACACAAGTAGATGTCACGGTGTGCTGCGTCCTGACACCTTCAGACTTTTTGGGAAGACTGCACCAAGTGTCTGCAAAAGAGTGATTCTGTCTGTTTTCATTTGATTGATTTATTATCAAGAAAATTTGGCCTCACCCACAGACTGTTACGAAATTTCTTCTTATGCAGTTTTCATGAAGATTCTGAAATGTTTTCCTATCTGGGATTTGTTCTTAAATAAGAACAGAATCTACCTACACTTGAGCGCTCTTAGAGGCCGAACATGTGGCACATTTTTTGCGCCCTCAGATCACTTGTTTTTAATGTAGACGTGTGGCAGGCATGCTCTAATGCCAGAGCCATGCCGTCGCGACACGTACAAATTCACAAGCACCTATTTTTCAGGGAGCAATGGAACATGGAACAACAACATATTATAGTAATTAACTATCTTACAGAAACTTTGTGTAAGTCCATATTTACCTTCTCTCCCCTCTTTCCATCTCTTTCTTTACACACATACACACACAGCCTGAATGGCGTCCTGAGTCGTGACAGTTGTGCTACTGTAACGAACACAGTTTGTGGTTTCATGTTGAATGGTTGATTAACGTGTTATTTTAGCATCACATGCATCTTTTTGGGATATTTCATATTTACCCCTGACCCTGCTAAATATGACGGCTCATTTGGCGTTCACTTTCTGCAGAAGCACCTCGTCTAAGTAATGTTTGAATTTGTCTACTTTACTATTTTTATTATTTATTTTACTTTATTGTCTACTTTAATATTTTATTTTATGTTAATGTCTACTTTAATATTCTATTTTATTCTAATGTCTACTTTAATATTTTATTTTATTTTAATGTCTACTTTAATATTTATTTTATTTATTTCATTGTCTATTTTAGTATCTTATTTATATCTTCATCTTTATCTCTTGTTTCCATTCATGCTGTATTTCTATTTCTACTTTGCACGGAGCATTGGAACAAAAACAATTTCCCCCCGGGGATTAATAAAGTATTCTGAATCTGAATCTGAATTCTGAACATAATTCTCTCAACTTTTCTTCCTCTTCCTCTGTGCACACAGTCCTGCAGGCTCCCTGTGTGCACAGTCCTGCAGGCTCATGCCCTTTTATGAGGATTTGTGGGTTTTTACTTCTGCTAATTAGGATAAACTGGCATCAACTTTGAAGGACACTGGGATTCATCAGGATAAGAACAAAGATGTGATCTGTGGTTTAAGAACACGTCATGAATCTGACGTAGACATTTCTGAGGACCTCTCTAAAGAACAAAGTTGAGAAAAAACATATGAAGATATGGGTGAATGAGGCCCAATCCCTCCTGTGTTACCCTCATTCACCCGTCTGCACACCTGCCCTGCGTCAGCCTCATTAGTCCTGCTCCAGTTTTTCCCAGCCAATCAGCTCTCAGTCTCAGCTGCAAGCAGCCCCTGATTCTGCAGAGTTCATTGCACCCAACTGTCAACATGTTCAGTTTGTGATTTTCTTCAACACCTACATGTTGTTAAAAAAAAAAGCACATTGATTTGAGTTTGTTAAAAGTTTTGTTTCCTGCTGTGATAAATGTAAATGTAATGAGAACCTATATCGAAGAGCTCTTTGGCCTCTTTAAGGGGCTGAGAACACAAAAAATGAACCTGCAATTTGATCAAAACGCACAATATTTACTTTTATTGTATTTATATTGTTATTAACATTAATGAGCAGGACAAGCAGACAGAAATCCATGCACATCCAAAAAACCTTTACAAGTGCTGAATCAAAAAAACCCAAACTAAAGCAAGAACCAGACAGGAGATCTGCACTTTGCATTAAAAGGTTCCAGCAGTTTTAATTGTGCAACATTTCGATCTAACAGAGATTTTTGTAAGGCATTTTAAAATCTCCCCCAGCATCATAAAAGGTAAACTTAGAAAATGAGCACAAACTGTTCATTTATTTTTACCTTGAGCTGGGCTGCAGTCTGATTTCTCACATTCTGACTTTCAAAGAGTTTGTTTCTTTTAAATCCTGCGCACTGGGAAACATCAGCTGAGGACAGATGATACATTTGCATTAAATAAAACTGGCTTCTTATTGGAGTCATATCTGGTGCAAGGTGTTAAGTTTCTGTAACAGTTTTCAGTGAATGTGCCAAGGACAGAGGCCCACAGTGATTCTGCAGTGCGGGGAAGTGATCGACAAACATTATGCAAAAGTGAAAAGTGTTGTATTGCAGCTGCGTGTGGCTGCAGGTTGGCTAACAGCGTGTTGAAAGTGAGTGAAGACACAGCAGCAATGTGGGAAACACAAGTTGGGTTACAGCGTTGACACACTCAGACCCCACTTACACAAACGCGGTTCACTCTTTCCTGCTCAGCGCCAACAGGAAGTGGGTCGGTCGTCTGCTTTCGCGTGAGAAAAAGGAGGAACTCTGTTTTTGGTGACGTTATTTACACGCGGACAAACTGAAATAACCCGGGTTGTATTTTTGCCTTTTTCTCTCTCACACTCTCCATCCTTCTCAAACCGCAGAAAAGCAGAAGTGTTTTAAAGAAGGTGTTGGTGACTAAGTGTCTGTTTGGTTAGCGCTGTCTAGCATTTCTGCTTCAATTAGTCAGTGAGTGTTACAGTTATTTTTGCCATCATATGCATATTTTTATTGTTTCTGTGGAAAACTGTCGAACACAGAAGACAAAAAAGTTCTAACTCTCGAAGAGCAATGACAACAGATATTTCATATTTAATACTTCATCACTACACTTAGTTTTTACAGTGTGATGCTGAAAAATAAATCATCATCAGTCATTTTAAGACTGAAAACTAACAAACTCATCAGTGACGTGCATCTGCTGATGCTTTCTAATTTTGCTAACTGTGCTAAATGCTAAATGTATGCTAATCCCTGGTTTATGAGTCATTGATACAGCTGATGCTCTGCTAATTGCTAATCAAGCTAAATGCTAAATTCATGCTAATCCTAAAGTGTAGGCCCAACGATAATGAGTCATTGGCGGCTCTGAGATGCTTCACAGAAACACAAGTCCGTTAATCCCTGGGAAGCAAATTAAGACATTTCTCTGCAGCTGCTCACTACGTCTTAATGTGTGTGTGTGTGTGTGTGTGTGTGTGGGAGAGAATTGGGAAATAATCACCGCAGATTACAAACGTATGCTTGGTCAACATGAATCATTTTCAGTGCTAATCAGTGTTAAGTTCTCATCAGCTGTGACCACTGACGTAATGAAACAGGTGGCTGACACTCGGTTATTTTCCCATCACTGAGTTTGGTCACCAAAATAAAATCGACTTTATTTACAGAGCGCTGCAGCACTTTTAACAAAAAAGTCAAAGTGTCACTAAAACACTCAGATCACCCAAAGATCTGCAACAAGCAGAACAGCTGTTACCTGATTACTCATCATGAATTGTGTCACATGGAGATACTGACCAGAGAATTTACTGTAAATCATCATCATCATCATTTGTAGATTCCAATGCAATAAGTAACGCTATCTGAGAAAACGGATGTGTGGTACAGTCTTACATCAACACTGTGCTCCTCTGCAGTTGTGTGTGAGCACAGTGTTGCAGCTCATTAACTACAGCAGGTGAATCAAACTTAAAGCTGATATGATAAATATTGTTACATGCAAAAATGCATCAAAAATGTGAATCCAATTATGGCCTGTAACACTCAGATACAACAGCACTACTGTGTATTTACTGTACAACACTTTAACATTACAAGACATGATATGACATCTGCAGCTCCCTGAGGAACAGTTGAAGCAAAAACAATATACAAAAGTATTACAGCTAAGGATGCACAGTGTTATCAGCCCATATTCTCCTTGTTGGCTGCCGTCAGCCTATCAGAAAATAAGATGACATCACTGATGGCAGTGGCCTGTTGTGTCTCAGGCGAATAAGCTCCACACTCATGTCCTCCTGTTGTCCCGGGGACAATAGAAAACACGTTCATGACGAACAGAGATCTTCCACAGGACAAAAGGACCCAGACTCACTATCGATGTGTCAGAGGATGCACCTCTTGTGTCCCTGATGATTTTACATTGTCAACAACAAATCTGGGTTGAGATTTGCAGGACGAGAGCTAGTTAACGTTAGCTGCTAACAGAGGCTGCACTGAGTCACATTATGATGCATTCAATCACCACTCAGTAAAATGAGGTTAATGTAAATTACAATGCACTCATGATGTGTTCAAATGTAATCTTGTAAAGTGTAGTTTTTGGTAAAAAACTTAAGTAAATACAGTTTGAAGGAGATTTTTTTTTACAGCAACATAAAATAGATACTAGAGAGGAAATTATGATATATATAGTAGGACTATCAAAATAATGCCAGAAAAAAATAATGCGTTAAAAAAATAATCTCATCTCAATAGATGAGACGACGCTGCTCTGCCCCGTGACTGGAACATTTATATTTAAAGAACGCCCAGATGGAGCTGTTGATAGGAGCACTGTTCTCTGCAGGTTCTGCGGTAAGGAACTCTCGTACCATCGGAGAACACAAAGTATTTAGCAGCAAACGGGGACGTCTGAGCTAACACAGCCTCTGATGCTAACGCTAGCAGTGAGCCTCGTCACGCCACACTGGACCAGGTGTTCAGACTGAGTAAGTCTACCTGTGACCGACTCATTGACTCCTTCACAGAATGGACTGCAGACAGTTTGGGTGGTCGAGGACAGGGGGACAGCTGTGTCCAACATCCAGCAGCTTCATGACGACAACATCCGTTTGAACAGAAATTTTTAACTGAAAATTTTAGATTACATTTTTTTTATCACTTGACTTTTAAAACAGTTATTTTTTTTATGTGTTTCATGTGAAAGAAGGTCATATTAAAGGTTGTTTGATAAATGTGTCCGACTGAATTTGTGTCATTCGTTCTCTTTTTTCATATAATGAAGATGTCTTTGTTTCTCTGGAGCAAAAGGGAGAATAGATAACAACAAAAACAAAACAAACACACAAACAAAAAAACACAGGTATCGGCTACCGGACAAATTGTTATTATAAGCATTGGTATCGACCCATAATTTCACAATAACTTCTTCCCTAAATGAGACAGAATAATGAAAAGCTTTGGGCTCAGCTTCGCTCCGTCTTTTTCATCAGACTTGTTTCTGTTGTTCATTAAACTACATTTGTTTATGCTCTGCTTCTTCCATATTAAAGGCTGTGTCACACACGTGTGTTTGCAACAGCGGCTACAAAACAAATAAACCATATTTCAACATGAAGTTAAATAAAGATGAAGAAAACATTTATATTCAGAAAGTCAAAACTTACAAATCATTAGAAAAAGAACAATTAAAAAGTGGAACAAATACAACATGACTGTGTTTACATGCACATTGACATTTCACTGTTATTCTGAATATGACAATATTCAGATTTTGATACGAGTCACATAAACGGCAGGTTTCATTCCTGAATTAGGCCTTTTTCAGAATGAAGCATTTATGATTAAGACATTTGGGATGTGTTGACATTATTCAGGCTCTCAGTGAATTCAGAACGTGAGTGATTTACCACCTCGCACGTTTGTGTCTGTTTCACAATTTGCATTTTAGAGGACACACAAAAAGGAGCAGTGTCGAGCACACCACATGCCAATCACTCGCTGCTTTCTCCTCTTTCGGCCTATGCAGGCCTCTCTGCCTGTTGCGGTTGCCAGATCTGAGGGGGAAAATCCCCCTAAACACAACCAGGCCATTGATGGTGAAATGGCTACCAGACCGGAGAGAAGGAAGACATGGAGGAGAGGAAGCGACGTGTAGCTCTTTGATGGCGGTGCTGAGGACAGTCTCCGCGTGTGGCATGTATATGTCTGTCTGTCTGTGTGTGTGTATATGTTTCTGTCTATGTGTGTGTGTGTGTGTGTGTGTGTGCATCAATGTGGCTGAATATGACTGTACTGTATATATGTGTGTTTGCACGCCTTGTTGTCTGTCATTCCGCCCGTGAGCAACCACTGTTTACATACACAAAGCTGAGCAGGGGTGGCACTGTGTCTGTGTGTGTGTGTCTGTGTGTGAGTGTGTGTGTGTGTGTGTGTGTGTGTTGGTGGGGAGGCAGGGGTGTTAGAAGTCATTGGGTTTCAGTGGTTAACCCCTAAACTTTTTATTTTTTGGAGGAGCTGGGGATCGTTGGGGGGCATCTGAGCATCGGCGCTGCTGTGTGGGCACGTTATGTTCTTTATGAGCCACGAACAATCAGGAGGGGAGGAAGTGAAGGGTAAATATGGGTGGGAGGAGAGCGGGTGAGGAAGTAACTGCCCCCCAGTACCCAACATATCCCACTATCCCCCTCCCAAAAACACCCTCACACCACCACCGGAGGGAGAAGAGGAGGCTGCTGGACCACAGACCACCCAGAGAGATGGAGACAGACAGAGATACAGACATAGAGACATACAGACATTAAGATGTTAGACACACAGACAGACAGACAGACAGTTAGGTTGAGCAAGAATTTAAAGAATCAGACCAAAAAGAAATTTGGAGAGAAAAATTAAAATAAAGGAAAGTTGGAAAGAAAATGACTGACAGAAATCAGAGAAAGAATCAAAAAGAAATGGAAAAGAATAATTAATATAGAAAGAAAGAGAAAAGAAATGTTTGTTAGTGACCATAACAACAATAAGAAAAACACATTTGATGAAGAAATTATGCAGATTTTAGTATCAAATGCATTACTTCATCAGTGGACAATGACCAATGGACGACAAGGTACTTGTGTCATTGCTTGTGTTGATGCAGCCAGTGAGGTCGAGAGATGTCAGAAAAAACAGTGAGCCTCATTAAAGAACTCGCAGGGATGAAGTTCTTCTGGAGCACAGCAGAATGACACGCCGAAATGTTGAGTGATTCACAACTCTGCACTGAGCAACACGCAAAGAAACATTCCACTTTAAACATTTCTGGTCGCTGCCGGCGAGTGAATTAAATTATTTTTTTTGTCAGTGTGTAGCTGCTGAAGATGAAAAGGAAGCAAAACATCCTTTCATTTTACAGTAACAGTCTAAAAGTAATAAACCTCCTTTTTGTGTCATATATTTATTTGTTTCAGTACATTTGATTGTGATAATAAGGTGTTACATTGAAAACAAACTTAAAGAAGAGGCCAGATCAAAATCTGAAGCTAAATGATTTTTAATATTGAACTGCCACAGCCTCAGTTTGTGAATAAGTTCCCTCTGGTGAGCAGTGATGCAGTGTGTATGTGAGAGAGCTTTTATTGTGAAAGGTAAGAACAGAAGTTAAGGTAACGCACTGACGATGTGGAAGGCAATAAAGAGTTTTCTTTTTGCTACAGATCCTCTGTGATATTATTTAATTACCTTCATACGTAGCAACAGACCGGCGGCAAGTCATAGTTTAACGATGTCCCACACGTTAAAAAGTGCTGCAAAACCAGGTGCATTGAGACGTTCAGTTTCACAGCACTGTTTAGACGCACGTGCGTGCTTTTTATGTCCGTGTGTCAGACAGCACGGGAGCAGCAGAGCTAAATGTCGCCAAAATGCAGCAGAGACTCTCTGCATTATTTTTCATTACGTGACTACTTTGGTATCAACATTTACCTGCCAGTGTGGCAGTAGCCTTCGAAGATTTACTCGCCAAACAGAAGATCTACATGCATCTGCAGCTGTTTCACATTAAAAGTGTTCAACAGCCAAAGCACAGGAGAGATTTTATTTTTAGAAGCTACAGGAAACAAAATGAATTCATCACAGGGTTGAGTGCTGACAGCAATCGATCATCATCTACAAAATAAGACACTGTCCATTTCGGCAGTCAGCTGATCAGTTTTAAATATTGCAGGGCAACGTACTCTCACAGACTGACGTGACGAATGATGTTATGTCCTTAAGATACAGTTAGATAATTAATGTGCGAAGTTACTGTGGTTAGCTTTAGGTAAAGAAACACGGTGAGGACGCACCTTAAAGTTCACACGGATCTGAACACGTGACTCCAGGGGAAGGTCCTGAACGAAAGTCTGTTTTTTGTGACCCTTCCACCCCAACCTGCGTCTTTACAAGCGCTCAGAACTGCCTCCTTGTTTACTGCTGTCAGCTGGTCACGTGATTGCAGCCTTTCGAAATACGTGGGATATGTACGACTCTGGGTGCACTGCTTATTGTAAGAAAACATACAAAAACTTTCCGTGAACAGCCTGTGCAGTGACACTACTGTGGTACAGTGAATAGAATGTGAACTTCACATAAAGTTATTTATCTATTTTTTTTTTTTTTTTTTTATCAAATCTTAACTCCAAATCCAAAAATGCATCAAACTATGGCTCACTCTCCCTCACTCTCAGGTCAAACAGGTGTCGAGGGTCACACTGTATTTAACATGAACAACAGGTCTGGACCACTTGGATTTTTGTTAGTGCACATGAGAAAATTCTCTACACAAGAAATGTGTGAGTTCTCTTGTATGTTACACAAAACAAATGTGTTGACGGAGTGGCTCTTGGATGGAGCGTACTGAGTGAAGAGAATAAAACAAAGATTCTGAGTTAATACATGATAAAAGACAAACTATGTAAGGAACAGAATGAGGAGCGAGACAAAGAGACAGAGGAGAGAAAGGAGACAGACGGACAGGCTGTCAGGTTGGATATAGGAGGACTGTGCTGTGACTTTGTTTCCATGTGCCGTTGGTCCCAGGAGGCTGCTGTCCTTTATTTCAAACATGTTGAGAAACAATGGAGGTCTGTCTGTCCGTGAGGCCTGTTTTCATTCTCCGCTCGTTCTGGACAAGAGCTGCACTTCAGAGAAGAGACAGAACTTCAGGAAGGAGGAAGAGACGAGTGCAGGATCTCATTTATCCTCATGTGTCTCTCACATTACATCAACAGGCATTACAGGGCCACTTCATGGGCCGGAGACGGAGATTGTTTCTATGTATAGTGACTGTGTGTGTGTGTGTGTGTGTGTGTGTGTGTGTGTGTGTGTGTGTGTGTGTGTGATGTTTGCATGTATTCTTTTCAGTATTTACACTTGTGTCTGTTTGTGTGAGTGTGTGTTCATGTGTGGGTAAACTCTGTCTGCTGTCTCAGTCTGTATCTAAAGCCATGAAGTTGTTACTTTTTCCAGTACTGAGTAATTTAAAAAATTACTCATAAAATTTTCGTAATAATTTAACTTACCCCGAAACAAATAACTAATTACAACCTTACTTTTGTTGTAACCTCCTACTGATTTAACATCCAACAATCAGTCAGATGAATTTTTGTAATCGTTGTGCATGCACGTCAAAAAGCAGCAAGCTAACGTGTACGTTGGAAGCGCTCACAATCAGCGGCTGGAAATATTCTCATTACTTTGATTTTGTTGGGAGGAGAGATGACAAGAACATCGTCTTTCCTCTGTGACAAACACGACCTCAAACCTCGTGAAACACTGACTGCGACTGACAGCACAACATCATGAAGCTCCTGGAAACAACCCACAACAAAGGTGAGCCCTCCTCTGCGGTGGAAGACGGTTGCAGCCCTGCACCAGCTAAACAACCAAAACTGATTTTAATGTTGGAGATCTGCAGCAAGAGACAAAGAACTAATGAACATTTGGCTGGATATTTGGTGTAGAACTCTGATCAGGCCCCAAAAAATCAGGTCCAACCCTCGATGAACCCGAACAGTTTCTGTCCAAGTCTGACCTGAGCCCAAACCATGGCAGCAGTTTTGGGCCAGAGTCCGATTAAAACCCCAAATTTCTACTGTGAAAGAAATACATATTTTATATTTTTCAAATATAAGTCTCGTGCACGACAGGGTCGGCAGAGTGGCTGCACCCCTCGATGCGCCTAGTGTGCACGGTGATCCATGGTGATATGGTGCACAGATGATGATCACTGCTCTTTGATGGAAGTTAGGCATTTTCCCTCTCTCAGTCGCAGTCTCTCTCTTTCCCTCTTGAGTTAAAACGTGAAACACTTACGCATGAAAACTGCCAGACAAACAAACAAACCAAAGCTAAATTGGCAAAAACCTGACCCAGTTCAAGCCCAGGGGTGATAACATGACACTACAGCCTGGCCTGAACCTGGCGGGTCGAGGTCGGGCCCAGTGGGGCTCAGGCAGAGAATCAGAGTTCTAATGTCGTGGAAATGCTGCGTATCTCCAAGACTGTCTCTCCATCTTTCAGACAGATCTCTGAGAAAATACTGGTCACAGGCAACAGAAAAACCTCCGATAAAAAATCACTTGCAGGCTATCTCGTCTTAGCCGTGCTGACCAGAGATTACCCTGACGTTCACACAGAGGTGCACACGGGGAGTAATAAATAATATTTTTTAGTAACAAGCCCAGCACTGATCTAACGTGAACATACAAGACTATGGTTTTTGTCCGGACTTTGTACTGTATGCATGTGTGTGCATATGTTGATGTATGTGTGTGCGTGTGTGTGTGTGTGTATGGATGCATGTGTGTATATAGTTGTGTGTGGGTAGATGACAGAGCTCTGTGTTCACCACATCAGTGTGAGCAGTGTGTGTGTGTGGTTTCTCCTACCTCACCGCTGCCTCCTCCATTCAGCCTCACTGCTCCTCTGTTTTCTCTCTCTCTGACATCGTCAACTTCACTGAAGCTCTTTTAACCAGTCGACAGGATGGATTTCGGCACATCGACTGGTCGCTGGACAGTCTGAAGATGTTTCAGTTGAAGCAGAGCAGCCAAAGTGGCGAGCAGCACACTGGTAGTAGTGTACACGTGCATGTATGTAGATGTGCTCTTGTACTTCTTCAAGTTACAGACCATCAAAGTGAGGACATCTTGGAAAGTGAGGACATTTTGTTCAGTGTCGTGGCCACATCTTGATGCACAAGGACACACCGCTGTCCTGTTTCCAAGTATCAGCTCCTTAGAAAAGCAGCATTTGTTTTACATCCTCACATCCTGTTAACTTTACCTTCACTACTTTTGTGCCTGCTGTAAATGATACAGACTCTGCGCCCTATTCGAGTAAAGGGACAAGTGCAGGCACTGAACCAAGAGCAGAGGCACACAAGGTGAGCTACATTTGCTCTTGAAGGTTTGAAATTCTGGCTTGGAGAACATGGAGCCCTTTCCTCTCTTGACCCTTGTGCATGGCACTAATTATGAGACGTAGCTATGGAAAATAAGAGGAGTGGAAGAGCTGGGGAAGAGAGATAAAGAGAGGGCAGAGAAAATGACAATCATAGCTCTCTCATACTCATGGGGCTCAAAATCTTTTGATTTCTCAGGAATTCAAGGAAAAGTTGGGGACTTCACAAATGAGTCACAAAACAGAAATACGGCGGAATGTGTTAAACAAACTTTTTGCATTTATTTTGTTAGATTGTTTCCAGACGGAAAAAAATCATCACCGACAAACTCAAATGTAGGCAATAAAAACAAGTCATGGAAAACTCTCAGCCGTCATTTGTATCTGTTAACAGCAGAACTTCTCCTAACTTTCCTCTCACTCTTCCCTGTCTGACAGGGGAAAAAACAGAATACCTTTTTTGGGGAGAAGGAGGAAGAAGTGAGGGGGGAAGAGAGGAGGTGGAAAGTCCCTTCACAGATCCAGGTCAGTAACTTCCACATGTCCATCTGTCTGACCGTCTGACTCACTCTGCTATCATACAGCCGAGACACCAGTCAGGTGATACACGGTCAAACATGTGCAACTGGATAATAGATGTGAACTGAGAAATGTTTGCTTGTGTTTACTGGAAATGGTCAAACAAGGCACCCGTATCAGATTACACACTGAAGGTTTCTGTTTCCATCATGCACAGGGTCATTTGGTTGACCTTCTAGTTAAAACTTGGTTCTGTCGTTCACTTAGATAATTTCTCTCAATGCTGCTACGCTGATGACACCCAACTATTTATGTCTAGGGTCGGGGCGTAACGGAATACAAGTGATGATGTTGTGTCTTTAAAATGCAAAATATGAGTAACGGTATTCTGTTACAGTTTAAATTGGTGGTATTCTGACTACAGTTACTGGGTTTCACACATGAAACATGAGCAGAATGAATTTGCGTGTAAACTGTTTGCAGATGGAAATTTACATGTATTTCAGCATTCATCAATATGTTAGTAGCTCTGATCATTTCATAGGTACTAACAAAATCGACACGTGTTTCAGACTGCTCGTAGTGCTTGTGTAAATATGGCATGCACATAAATAATGCTTGTCACAATGTGCAGATGCCTTTGAAACACATAAGTTAAACATGACAAACATTGAACCCAGATGTGACCCAGGACAATAAACTGTCGATCTAAGCAGGTAGTATTGAGCTCCTGTAGAACATCCTCCTGTGCAACATGAGGGGTATTTGTCCAGCCTCCTGACTGTGGAGACACCCAGTCGAGGGACATGGACCACTGCAACTTCCTCCATGCTGGAGCCCTTGCGTCTACCACCAGACCCCTGCAGATTGCCAGAAAGCTGCCGCTCATTTGGTGTTCAACATCCACAAGTTCTGCTCGCTTTTCTATTGACGACACCAGCTCCCTGTTGCAACTCACATTCAGTTTAAGTCTCTGGTGCAGGTCTAAGGGCCAGTGAAGGGAACGACTCCTTACTGCCTCAAAACCATGGACAAAACTCTTCACTCTGATGGCTGCCCCTTCACACCAAAGACACTATGGTTACAAGGCAACCTGGTCTCACTCTGAAGTTGTTGAAAACCGGTGCTTGGTCAGTGACTTCCAGCATCAGACACATATGAAAAAAGCCATCCTTTCACGTAAGCATGATAAGCGGCTGGTCACCATCCTTGTTTAATGGTGCCAAATGGCATCAGGGGCAAACGCAGCAGGACAACAATGTGAGTTAAGGGGGCTGAAGTCTGATTAGGGCGGGTGGGAAGGGTGGTGGATGAGTCCAACAACCACCAACTTTCACCCAGGAGGCCGGTGTTCACTTCCTGTAAGATTGTAAAGCCAAACCCTGTTCTTTTTTCCTAAACCCAAAACACATGCTGTTGTTGCCAAATCCAACCACGTGCATGTGTTGGCTAAACGTAACCATGTGCGTGTGCATTTGCTGTTGGAGAACAAAAAAGCATCAATTCATGTAATTTATTTTGAAAGAGACTGTATGCAAACTGTACATTTCCTGTGAAAACAGAAGTGTATTTTGAAAACAGCCAATGCATGTAACAGGCTGAAGTTGACACGGCGTCCCAGAACGTCAACAACCAACACACCCAGGGTACCTTGGACGCCATATGTGGACGTGGAAAGTCCATGATCAGGAAAGAACACCTTGACACTACATGTTAGCACTAGCATCTCATTTCTCAATAAATGCATAAACCCTGGTACTGTTCCACTGAATACTCTTTTATTTTGACTGTATAGATTATGAATGCATTTCTTGTGTGCAGCTGGTTGAATGTTTCTCCATCTCACATCACTCTTTTGGTGAGTGTTGAAGATAAATAAACTGTCCAGGTTAGAAAAGAAGACAGATTTGGCCAGAATCAGTGTTTGATAGACATCAGTTATGCGTCAGTGGAAAAGATGAGTTGCTGCCAGTGTGACGCATGTTTTGTTCCCAGCACACCCTTCTGTCAAAGGTGCAGCAGTGTGTAAATTAAGTAAACAGAAGACTGTGATATACCACATCGTGCTTGTAAAAACATATCCAGTTCAATAATGAAGAAACAGGACTTTAATCTGTGACTGTAGACTGAATATATATTTTTGTTACCATTAGCTGAGTGAAACATCTGGCAGAAGTGATCAGCTGTGGTTTTGGGTTGTTCACATTTCTTGTAAATTAGCTTTATTTTCCCAAAAAGAGGTCTTTTAAAAACCAGTGAGTTGTACCCACACATTATGTTGTTTGTGTGTGTGTGTATGTATGTGTGTGTTTGTTTGTGTGTGTGTGCACTTTTCTGTCTGAACTGTCTGACCTATGCTCTGTGCATGTGTGCAGACTTGTTTTGTGTTTATAGATGTAAATGTGTGTGTGTTATTTGTGAGTTCCTGAGTGTAGATCAGGTAATGGGTGTGATTCTGTGTGTGTGTGTGTGTGTGTGTGTGTGTGCGCGCATGCACACAGACATGTGTTTGTCTGTGGTTTTTCTGACTGTGTGGGCTTCGCTCTGCTGCAAGTGATTGTTGCACATGATCTATGACAGCAACATCAACCTCGCCTCTGTATATGTATGTGTATGTGTGTGTGTGTGTGTGTGTGTGTGTCTCATTAAGGGTGTGTTTGTTTCAGGTTGTCTTTAATTTTGGTTATGCTTTTACTTACCAGCTCTGATCCAACCAGAATATTTTCTTCAGTTTCCTCAACAGTCTCAGTTCTGCTGCCACCTCCTGCAGTGAAAGAGAAAACTGGAACAATCATAGATGGTGTAAAATACACAATGTGTATGTAAACATATATGTTTATGAGTCTTCCACTCATCTTACACAGCTGTGCACACTTCTTAACACTATTTGAAAAACATAAAGTGAGAAACTACAGTATAAAACATGACAGCTATTAGTCAGTCAAATGAAAGTGGTCGTGAACATGAAAGAAGAAAAGCTGCTCATCATGGACATGGTCGAGAAGGCGAGGAGCCAACATGGCGGAGGAGGACTCGGTGTGTTTTTGATGTGTCGCGTGCCGAGAAATTGATGCCTGGCTCAGTCGTCAGCTGTGGTCCCAAACAGACATAATTAATAGAGACGGATAGAGGGAAGAGGATGCTTCTAATTCTGAAAGACAAAGAGGAAGTGTGTGTGCGTGTGGTTGTGTGTGTGTGTGTGTGTGTCATAGAGGAGATAGATGTACATTCGTTGTGATTATTGTGGCCCAAAATACATTAGCCGTGGCTTTTCCTAAGATGTGTTTTATTTTGTCTTTAAATCAGAGAGAAGCATGTTGTAATTGTTTCCAGTGAGAGTAACGGTGAGCTTTGAAGTTTAATTTTGTTATTTGGTCGGCGATGACAGTTCATCGGTCGCTGTGATCTAAATCTGAACTCGTCTGTCCTGCTTCTTCCTACAGATGTCTTGATATCTCCATAACCACAGCTCCTGTTGGAGTTATTACCACATAAGGTGAAGCTCTCTTCATTGTTCCTGGTGTGTTTCTGTTTTAAGTGTGCTTACAGCACGTTCAGTAAGGCTGCTTTCACACGTGTAGTTCAGTTTATTAGGTCCACATCAGAGGGAAAAAATTATGTATTGTTGCATTTTAGTTTTGGTTTGGTTGCTGTTCACGCTGACTTTTTGCAGATGAACCTGAACATGAAGTTCTACCGACTGACAGTTTTGGCGTTTGTCATCCTGCATCGTTAGTACTCAGGTGGGGAAATCAAACACTTGAGAAGAATCTAAGTGCTGCTGCAGAAACGTCTGTTTGATTTCATAGCTCGGGGAGAAATAACTCATCGTAAGCATTATTAGGAGGCTGTTATTAGACTGCAAATCAATCACATGTTTTGAATAATGACTAACATAGAGACAGGGTGAAAAGAAGGCGTCTTGTACAGCAATGATTCACACACTTTTTAATAAACAAAGTACACACAGTCAATACACTGATGGAAGTTTAACAGCTTTTTAAACGGAAAATACCCTCACTGACGTGCATATGTGTTACCATGGTTATATGATGTATACGTGGCCTTTATCAGGATCATTTATGAGTTTGCATGAGATAGAAACGGGTGTCTCTGTTGTCCAACGAGGAAGCAAAAGAAAAAGGGAAAAAAAAAACATTCATGCATTTTTCTTCGCGTGGTACTTGATGTTGAAAGCTTTCTTGGTGCATGCAGACACAAAGTTTTGCTCACATGCTTTTAAATAGTGCTTGTAGCACTCCTGCTGGGTGACCGAGGAGTCCATCTCAATGAACGTTCCTGCACACTCCACAGCTTTCTGAGGGTGGCTGCCGTGAAGCTGCTCCTTGAGCCCTCTAGCCTGACCTCCTCAGGATCAACTGCCTGCGCGTCCTCCACTGCAGCGTATCCCTCAACCACTTCCTTCTTGGGGAAGACCCTGTTGGATGGCGGTTTGGTAGGGGGCCCCATCCTGTAGGAAATGGAGTCACAGAGATGCTAGACTGACAGGCCATAAGCTTTCAGGAGGAGAAAGTTTGACTGAAGCTGGAGCCATTGGAGCTCCACCTCGGGCACCTCCATGTTCGTTATGAGCTCGCCAAGCTCCTTGAAGCTTATGTAGTCGCCATTCATAATCATGCCAACACAAGACAGGAAGGTCAGGATCCTCATGGACTTTTCTCTCCAGAGTGACTTCGGAAGCCTGGTCAGGCAGAGCTCCATCTAAGGCATGCGGTACTCCCTCTAGCGCTCCAGGTTACGGCTGTAGCTCAGGCAGCGCCTCTCAATTTCTGTGGCCACATCCCCAGCCAGTGTCTGGATGGAGATGCTCAGACACTTGGCCACGTCCTTCCTGGCCTTCCTCACCAGCTGTCTTGCCCTATTGAAAACAAACGGTGTGGGGGAGGCATCCCTGGTGGCCATGTCCTGGCAGAAGTTCTCCAGGGACCGGCCAGCCCCTCCAACATGTACTGCAGCACCTGGACAATGTCCCACTCAGAGGTCTCCTCACTGCAGGAAGCAAAGGGGAGGACCATGGGCTGTGAGTGGAGCAGCTCCCATATTCTGGGGAGTCAGAAGAAGTCTGAGGCACGGAGTTTCTCTGGTACCCCTTCCCTTCCCCAAAAAGAGCCACCTGCTCCACGCTCAGTGCCAGCGTGCAGGGCACCTTGGAGAAAAGTTCCTCCATGTGCTCCAGGTAGGTCCTGGCCCGCTGCATCATGCCCCATGAAAGTTGGGATGAGACAGCCCTGGGTGGTGATGGTGCCAGACACTGAGTAGGTACAGGTAGGGCGAGTCTGCATATAGCTGTGGGAACGTGATCGTCCCAGGGACACAGAGCTGTCTCTGCTGCCTGGCGAAGACCATGGACCTGCCGTCCAGATTGCTCTAGAAGTTGATGGCTTCGTGGACACCCAGGCAGCTGAACAAGTTCTCATGCAGCCTTTTATTTGACCATTATTTGACTGTTTTGGGGTCTGGACACATGCTGCGTTTTTTGCACCCTCAAGCCATTTGTTTTTAATGTAGACATGCTGAAGGCGACTCAAAATCAAGAGCAACATGACAGCTGCACTCTGACATAAACAAAGTTCAGCTTTTGGATCGTAGCAGTGCACACTTCATGTGACAAGGAACAACCAATCACAGCTGGCAGATAACTTTCCTGTGTTCATCAGTCTGTGCTAAGTACGGAGGAGAAGTTGAGCATTTTAGTGCAGAGCTGCTCAGAGCGTTACGTCTGTCACAAAACAACAACAACTAGAAGAAGATCAGCTCCAACCTCAGGATTTTGGGTGAGTAGCCTGTGATATTTTATGTCAGGGCTCGCTGGTTGCTTAGCAACATCAGGTGCAGGTAGAGCGGGCACCCAGCACCCAGCCGACGCGCCCTGTGTTTACTGGGCGGTAAAAGATGCAGCGTGTGTCCCAGCCCTTACAGAGAACTGCTACCTGCTCAGTGTGTGGTATGTATGTGTATCCAGCCTGTCTTTGTCTGTCTGTCTGTATCTGTTTTTCTCTGTTGTGTTTGTAACGGCAACACACACCTACTCAGGGTGTGTTAATGTGTGTGTTGTACACTGTCTGTTCTTGCTCATTCCATTTCTATCCACTGTGTGTTTGTCAGTATGTGTGTGTGTGTGTGTGTGTGTATGGAGGCTGGAGAGCAGGTTATTAGTGCTGAAATCCCTCTTGCTTTCGATTGTGTCTGTCTGACAGTGACTCATCCTGCGGCATTAACTGTGATTAGTCCTCATTGTTGCTCAGGTTTGGAGCAGACGTGGTTTTGATAGGGAAAGGAGAGGCAGCGAGAGACAGTCGGCTGCGGTGCTGAGGTCACAGAAAAATGCGATTCTGAACCTCGTCTGACTGGCATCTTAATGTTTCCCAACCAGACCGCAGACTCGCTCCGTTGTCAAAACAACACTGGAGTGATTAGTGAAAAATCAAGACCTAAATCTGATGGAGAAATCAATTTTTAAACAAGTGCTTGTTATTGTTTCCTTGGTCTGGTAAGTGTTCCATCCATCTTCCTGTGGTTGTTCTGACAGTAGATATGGTTTTAAATATATCCAGATTTATTTCACTCAGTCTTTTTAGAGGAGCCATTTTGGACTGATGTTCATCATCAGGTACCCTCGTTACACTCAGGGATGACGTGTCGGTATACACTCGTTACATGCATTGTGTCTTTTCAAAATAAACAGGAAATGTTTGGTTTCTGCACGTTACATGTAAACTTAATACATGGGTAAAAAACTTTGGTTTTACATTGACTTCCTTAAGTTTAGGCAACAAAAGCACATGGTGAGGTTTAGAAAAAACTTCACAGTTTGGCTTGAAATAGGTACGGCTGTTGCTAACGTAATGTCAAGTGACATACATCGCTAGCATAGCATGCTACACATACTTGCCCACTAAGTGGTCTCCCAGGTGAAAGCCTAGAGTTTGATTGAGCCATCCACCCTCTGCAGACATTATTGCTTTTTACACCAGCAGTTGCTCTTAGCGTCAAGAAATGCTGCCGCTAAAGAGTTTCTCTGTGTGTTGATATCTGACACAGAGGCCAAATGACCAAGTGACAGCATTTGACGAGTTGGGAGACAGACCAGGTCAAAGTCCTGCACAGGTCTATTTATGAAAACCTGCTCCTGCCCATAGCCATGAAGCTCAGCACCAGAACTGAGCCAGTACCCTACATTAGGTCTAAATCAAAGCTGCACCCGCCCACAGCCGTTAATAACAGTTGACCCGACCTGCACCCGTGATCAAACCCCCCCAGGCTCCAGTCCCTCACATTCAGCTGGTTCTCCATTGTTGAATTGGACGTCTCTTTGACTGGATGGTGAAAACATTCAATCACTGCCAGGTTAGGAAACATGTTAGCATGCTCCTTCCACCACCATCAAACCTCCAAAGGATCCTCCTTGGGTGTCTTGAACTCCATGAACATATATATATATATATGTATAAATATAACACCTGATACACAGCTTTTTGTGGATTACACGACCTGTTTGTTTCTTTCACATGTTCGCCGTAACACTGACAGAACCAGCTGTACTGTTTATGAAGTGACTGACAGTTAATTAAATATCAACCTTGACCTTATGATGATTTGTGACTCACCCTAACCTTCATACACCACATGTAGCATGACCACTGTGAATGCAGCACGCTGTGACAAGTACTAAATGAGTTTAAATGAGTGTAAACTGGATACAGGTGTGCCGACCTTCAGCAGAAAGCAGGAAGTTTTGCCTGTTTGGGGAAAATAAATCTTTTTGTATCCAACATGAAACCACACGGAGAGCTTTTAGAACAAAGTCCCGTTGTCTTGATGTCTTTTGGTGTTTTTTTAAGGTGCTCCAAATGTGGGGTTTCCCCCGTTATTGTGATCCTTCAGAGGACCTGACAGGATTACAGATATTTGTAAGAACCTGTGGGATGAAGATGAGCAGCGATGCATGAGCTGCTCACAGGTTTGTTTGTGTTTTCAGACCGATGCTGTTTAGTATCTTATAGCAACAAAGGGAGAGTCTACTTGAGCTCATCTTCTGAGGAAAAACCGCGGCATATAGTTTGTGCTTCCAGAGAATTAACCCGGCATTACTTCACCTTCCACACCCAAACTCAGAGCAGAGTTCACCTCAGCATTGCTCAGGACTGTGTGTGTGTGTTTCTGTGTCTCGTCTGTCCACAGCTGAGTTCAGAGGTCACGCCACACATCCATTTGGTCACTTTTCATCTGTGTGTTACATTTAGGTTTAACAATGTTTATTCTGTCACATCACATAGAGGCACTGTTCAAACAATGTGACGTCTGGCCGTCAGCGTTCTTCATAACCTAAAGACAAGGTACTGGGCAGGCGTGGATGATTAGCAAGATTTTTTTTGTTGCTCTCCCCCTGTAGTCTTCAGTGATGAGTCCAGAGTGCAGCTGGATCAGTGAGGAGGACACATATCATTTGTTTATTTACAAAAACTTGTAAAATCTGAGCATGAAAAGTCCTTCCTGACTCTGGGATCAGTTCATATGTTGAAATAATCTCCACCTATCCACTCACCAGTGTTTTCTGAGCTTTCCATGAGAAAAACACTTTGAGCTTTTCTCTACATCAGCCAAAAGAACTGGCTCAGGTGTCATCAGTGTAGATGTAGAGCAAGATATTCTCACCTCGGGAGAAAGTTGTCACAGAATACACATTTTTTGGAGTACACATCAATTCAAAACTCAGTTTCGAAACTCACGAGTGTCTGTGATTAAGTAAGGTTCAGTTTGACAGACGTCAGGTTTACTAGAAACTTAAGATATGGTTTCATCGCCCACATCTACTACTGTCTGAGAAGTTGGTGATGAGCAAAAGGAGGCTTTTGCTGTAAGTCTGACGCCACAGTCACTGACAGAGCAGCAGTGTTTGACAACTTCAGAATGAGAACAGTCTTTAATTACTCACTCTGAATGTTGTTTTGTCACTTAATGACCTGCCTGCCCAAAAACTATGATATCTTTTAACAAGCCTGACACTAATCGACACATCTGGATCTGCATACAGGTGATGTCCACAATGACTGAGAGGTATAAAACACAACCATGCAGGCCAGACACACATGAAGGAGTCAGAGAGACGGTGGTTATGATCTTCAGAAGTCAGAAAAAGCTCGTGAAGAGGAGCTTGAGATGAGATTAGTTTGTCACACATTCTCATTCACTCACTGTGTTATGTCCATCCAGGATTCTTCTGTCTTCCTATCGTCCTTTTTTAAGTCCTTACCTCCTTTTGTCTTTCCTTTCTCTCTTGTTTCTGTCAGTGCTCGGCCCCTCTCCCCACCTGATCCCCCTCCCACCCTCTCTCCCTCTGTCTCTCTGTCTGTGTTGTGTCTTCCTGGTTCGTCCTTTCATCCGTCAGAGGACGAGGACGGAGGCACGTTTGAAGTTGGCGTCTGTCCCAAAATCAGTGGGCACACCTGGAGGCCAAATTGGTGGTGTTGTCTTCCAGTGACACACACACACACACACACACACACACACACACGTCCATCCTCACATCAAAGCATCATGACTACAGGGCCCGGAAAGACTAAATACCGTTTACCTTCAGCTCTACTGACTGATCAGCTTCCTCTGCACTCATACACACTCTCCCTCACTCTCCCTCACACACACACACACACACACAGTCGTCACGCAGATGCTCACATAAAACTTGGTGACAAAATGTTTTTCACCTGAATGCTCCCTCTCGAGCTATGAGAGACATTTGCATGGTGTGTGTGTGTGTGTGTGTGTGAACTGACACTCGTCTCTGTCGCCGTCAACATATTCACAGCGAGGTGTCCAGTTCCTCTGGACGGGGTCAGAGGTCACTGTGTAGGTGTTCTGTACAGATATACCATGACTCCCCTGACAGCGCTCAGCTTACCTGTATTTACAGCTGTGTGTGTGTGTGTACAGCACTCAGCTTACCCGTGTGTGTGTGTGTGTGTGTGTGTGTGTGTGTGTGTGTGTACGGCGCTCGGCTTACCTGTGTTTACATGTGTATGTATGTAATCCTCCCCTTCACCAACAGTAACTGAGAGACACTACAGGACGGAGTTATGCTTCAAATAAGATCAAATTCCCATCAGATGATGATCTCTGAGGAAGGTTCTGTTTTTAAGTTCTGATCACTTCAAGATAAACTTTAAAGAGCAAAATGATCCGTGTGATCAGTGAGTCTGAAGCCTGAGTTTTCTGTCTTACAAAAGTGGCTGTCTTTGAACATGGCTAGATCTCCATGGTAACTTATTTTGCAGACCTAACCCGGTCAGGACGAGCAGCGCAGGTCACCAGGTTCATCATGATACTATATTTGCAGATGTTACAAAGACTGCCACAATACAATTTTGATTCAGTGCGATTCAGGGTCCTGTGATCAATATGAGACGATATCATGAACATTAAACTCAAACTGTTACAGCAGAGGCTGCCACCTCTTTTTTTTTTACTTTCATAAAAAATAAAATCACCATAAATAATTGTAAGTAATAGTAACCGCTAAAGTGCAGTAAAGTTTATGTTAAATGGACTCCATAAAGTAGCACATGGGATAAACTGATCTTCAGGACTTTCTGACAGAAGTCTTTTCATTTGAACCCAAACATCATCTTTGTCCGAACACTTGGAGGCAAACTTCTTCCAACAGCCATAAAATAACAAGAACATTTAACAAAAGTATAAAATTAGGCTCAATAGTAACCGTCGAGGTTCAGAGACAAAACAGTGTTTTACTCATCATCCATTATTACCTGAAACACTTATACACTGCATAAATTAGCCCAGCAGCTCTCGACATTCATTGACTCTTAATTCTCATTTAAAACAAACCTCACGGACTGCATTTTTTCATCTGCGTAATATTGCGAAAATTAGGCCTATCCTGACCCGAAAAGATGCAGAAAAATTGGTCCACGCTTTTGTTACCTCTAGGCTGGATTACTGTAACTCGCTATTATCAGGTAGCTCTAGTAAGTCCTTAAAAACTCTCCAGCTAATTCAGAATGC
>NC_065511.1:43840723-43869683 GCF_006386435.1 Epinephelus moara
TTCTACCGTTTTTTTTCCCCGTTAAAGGGGTTTTTTTGGGGAGTTTTTCCTGATCAGCTGTGAGGGTCATAAGGACAGAGGGATGTCGTATGCTGTAAAGCCCTGTGAGGCAAATTGTGATTTGTGATATTGGGCTTTATAAATAAAATTGATTGAAATTGAAATTGATTGACATGTATTATTTATATTTTCTTTACTCAGCGTTGGTTTAAGTCTCTGCGTCTCCTGACAGAACAGTTCGGTTGAATTTCAGCCTGTGTGCACATTTTTTTCAGCTGAACATGAGGTTTGATGACGTGTTTTTCGCAGCATAAAGCATTTTAGTGTGACTACCTACCTACCTACTTTCCTTCTGACAAAATCAAAGGGATGGGAATATTTCCAGCTGCTAAGGTAAAAAGTGTTTCCAACTGGCGTGCTGCTTTATAACGGGCATGTGCAGTGTGACGAGTACTAAAATGAGTCCGCTGATGTGATGATGTATTTTGAAGTCAGTAGTGACATGATAACAAAAGTAGTGCTGTAACGAGTTGTTTGGTTTTTGGAGTAGCTATAATATTATTACTGAAATTATATTAGTAATCAGTTACACTACTTGTTACTGGAAAAAGTGATATGAGTAATACATTACTGCCCAACACTGCAGACAAACCTCAGGTGGTGCTTTGTCCTCTGACGCGATAAGTTCCCTTTGTGCAAAACATTTTTTTCTTTTTCTTTTAGTCATTTTACATGTTTGGTTTCTTTTTTAAAAATGAAGCTTATGGCATCACTTCTCAATTTAAAGCATGTTGTACGTCTTTAACTTCCTCTGTCAGAGTCACCAAAGTTTACCAATGCAAATGGAGCAGCCTGCAGAGCAGCATCATGTCTCCCTGACCTGCCGTCATGGACAGCCAGGTAACAATTGTGTCACCCTGAGCCTCAGTATCGTTTGTCACTGTTGTGAAAATAATCCACTAAAAACATCTCCATACAGCCTCATTCAGGCAATAACCCACCACTGAGCTTCACAACAAGTACTGTAAGCTAGTCTGACGTAAAACCACACCGTCTCCCTCCAACTCTGTCAGATTCAGGTTCACCAGCTGCCTGTGACAAGCAGAGACAGATGTCGAACTGCTCTCCCACTTCCACGTGTCTTTATGAACCAAAACTCAACTTGAAATATTCTCTACATCTCCCACGGCTTTAATAAGTAATTTAAACAAATCTGACGTGTGGTTTGGTGCTGCACAAACATCCTCTAGGCTTATTTATGAGATAATTAGAAGAAGTAGCATGAGACTGTTTATAAAGAGAAGAAGAGGAGAATGAGAAGAGGAGGGCAAAGGAAAGCAGTGGAGAATATAGTGAGGAGAGGAGAGAAGAGGAGGGAGCAGAACACACCTGAAGCCTGTTTGCTGTAACTGAACACAGGTCTGCTTGTAGTTTGCAGGTAGATTGGGTTGTTGGTTGTTTTATTTATTCAGCGTTTTTTTAATTTTGTGTCCAGTTTTGTTGATTGTGATGGTGATTTATTTTATAGATCACTAAAGTGTGCACAGTGTGTCTCTGTTTTATTTGTTGTTGCCTGTTACAAATAAATAATGTTTCGGCCTCAGGAGCTCCTCTGGTGCCGGCAGACACACAGAAACCTCCTGGCAGGGCGCGCTCTGCAAGCAAACAAGAAACATTTCTGCATGCAAAATTATTTGTGGAAGGGATGCCCCTTTTTTCACCTGAGCACCTGTCCCTCACAATGTCTGTGTACGGCACTGGTGAACAAACACAAAACTTAGAAGTGCTCTCAACAACTTGTAAAATGTTCTCTTCCTGAAGAAAAGAGCAAAAAAAGGAAAATGTCGGTGAAACCCAGAAATCTATGAGAACAAATCGTGGATATAAACATAAGTAACATCAAGAGAATCGTGTCCACTTCTGACAAATATATAAAGATTCATTAAAGATATTTTTAGCTCTCGGTGTTGCTGTCACAAAACAAAAACATGTGTGACATCAGTTTTCACATGAGGCGACCACAGTGATTGTTCCACAGGAACAACAGTCTGTCAATATTTTTGTTTCTGTCTGCTGTCATACACTGAAGTCCCCTCTGCTGTGCTGTGTGTGGACAGATCCTGTTACAGTTCATCCTGCATCTACTATGTCACTTCTCTTTTGTGTTCTCAAATGTGTCAGCATGTCAGCCCACCAGGTCACATGTCACGGACCCGATGAACCTGCAGGAGTCTGAAAATATGACACAAAACGAGTCCAGGAGAAGATGGCAGTGAAATGATGTCACATTATTGATGAGGAAATGGGGCAGATTTTCAGTTACTCAACTGACAGCAGTCACCAGTGAGCTCTCACAGGGTTTCACCACAACATCACAAGTTCTAATTTACCTCATGACCCCACATGGCAGATGTCATCCCCCGCTGTTTCCCATCATCCCATCATCCCCACTCAACACCATCTGCACACAGCACTGCTTTTCAGATTAATACCATGTCTTCACTTATAAAGCATCATTCAATAACAATTTATAAAGTGCTTCATATAGAAACTTTTATTGATCATATATATATAATTTAATATGCTCAAACAGTTTGTGCAAAAAACCTCAGTATGAAACCAACATTTACGTTTGCAAAACATGGACACTGCACCGGTGTAAATATCCCACAGTGGGTGAGTGTGATGGATGCAATCTGACTCAAGAAGAAGATATACTTTATTAATGGACTACGGACTGAACCACTGCCACCCCACTGCCTGGTTTTAAAGCTCAGGTATGGAAGCATTTAGCTCCTGTAGAGTTGGATGGAAAAGGGACCTGGACAAGAGCCACACTGTCTGCAGGTATATTTAACTGTTTAAGCGAGCACATAAAAGGCAATGTTTCAAAGTAGCAAGCAGTCACACAGTGAGAAAAATATCATGTAGAAATCATCGAGATGAATCATTAATCATTTCATAACTGAGGAACTTCTGCTACTGCACCACTGCTGGGGAACATCACTGCGCCGCACGGGGCTGCGGGGCCCTGCGAAGAGTGGTTCTTTCATCTGAACACACTGTAGATGCTGCTGTGCCCTGCATAAGGAATGTTAATACCTGACACTGCAGCTGGTTACTGTAACTGTCTTTTCACCCTGCTGAGGTCGAGAGGAAGGAACCAGATACATGAGGCAGCACCGAGAGGCTCAGGAGGAGCTTCTACCTTTAGCACACAGAGATACTGCATGAAGACCCTGTTTATCCTGGACATACAGATATGGAAGCAATCTCCTTCACTGTGAAATGAGATGCATCTGTCTTCTTTCTTCTGAATAGTGTAGTACTCATACGGCAGGTCAGTGTGAATTGGTCGTCAGGCTTCTGCTCCTCAGAGCTGATCTCATCTAATTAGTGGCACCAGCTGACTGAAACATCACAGCTGGTAGGAATCTGTCTGTGTCTGTTCTGTGAAGCACTCATGTCAGTAACACTGATGAGAGTCAGGGACTGAAACATTTACTGCTGTTTTAATGGTGCGTTCGTTTTGTACTCGGAGGTCGGAAATTCCCAGTTCCCAGTCGGAAGTTTAAACTCGAACGCACCCTGAGATCGGATTTCCAACTCGGAAACTCGGAGCAACCGCATCAACCCAGACTTACGAATTCAAGATGGCTGCCGGTCACATACATAGTGAGTAAACACTCTGCTAAAGTACTGTTTATAGCAATTCTATCTTATTTGTTTTACATTAGGTCAGCCTCATCTGCGGTGTTCATCAGTTGGAGTGCATGTTGGTTATGAAGCTGTCTATACTCCGAAGGTGCAAGGGCAACAAAGGCTTTCTTGCGGGCGTCCATGATTTTTTCCGACTTGTCCACCGTTGTCAACTAGAATGCAAAAACTGTTGTCAACTCGGAGGTGACGTTGTTCCCACTTCTGACTTCCAACCTCCGAGTACAAAACGAACGCAGCATTACTCACCTTTTTTGTGCACAGGTGTTTTAAATGAGTAGATTATTTTTGCATCAATGTCAGTCTGTGGACTTTTTTGTGGCTTTTTGGCCCAGGTGTGTGTGTGTGTGTGTGTGTGTGTGTCTCCTCTGCCGTCCTTCTGCCTTATCCTTAACACAAAGCATATGGAACTTCATTACAATATATATATATATTTTTTTTTTTATATATATATTTTATTTTATACCATGGGAAAAAAATGACACTGAGGACATACAATTTAGAATTTAAAAAATATTTTTTATTTAAATTATTTTATTTATTTTTATTCAGAAAAAAAATATATATATATTCAGAATCAATATGTAGCCTATCAATAAACCAATATTTATTTGACAACCAATTTAACACTTTAATTAATATATACGTATTGTTTTTGGGAATCGTTGCACTAGAGCACCAAACGTGTATTAATCCGCAGCTAAAAAAGTAGTCCCCAACAAATGCATTATTTAATCCAGTTTGAGTCACACCTGCTAAAAACTACAATGACCAGCTGTGTTAGGAAATTACTCAGCCTTTATGATTATTTCCTTTTTTTAGGAAATAAAACTATATATTTGTGACCCGTATTTAAAGGCTCAGAACCACAGACGGGTCAGAACATTGGAATATTGCGATGAATTGATCTGGTCACAGTCACAGCAGGCAGATAAAGAGCTCCAACATGGCTGCCAGAGAGGATGTTACATCACATGAAAGGAAATAAGTAAAGACATACACTTAATATTTTCTACCAGTGAGTCATATGTTGTGGTTTTGGGTCGAATGTCAGAGTGTGAATTCCCACAGTGTCATGAGACCGATCGCTCTGACCTTACACGGGATGTTTGTGTCTGCCGGGTGTTTTCACACACACTCACACAATCAGAGCAGACAGCGCTGTAGGAAATGCTTAGCTGACTGACTTTTATTTTGTAAACATGTTGACGTTCCATCGGCCAATCAGAGCGCAGGTCTATCACACACAGGGGCAAGTCATTGCGTGCTGGAGTCACACACATACAGGTACACATTACAGATGCTAAAACGGTCCATACACACCTCGCTGACCCAGACATACATGCATAAAACATACACACACACACACACACACACACACACACACACACACACACACACACACACACACNCTGTAATGCTTGCATAAAACACACACACACACACACACACACACACACACACACACACACACACACACACACACACACACACACATTTAAATAGTTAGCTAGCAGTTGTTCCCAGAAACCAACCCAATCACAGAGAGATGACAGGCGAGGCCCTCGGGACACACAACACACATCCTCCATTACTGTACGTACACAACAGACAAACTACTGCTTAGTGTTACACTTCATCTAAAATACATCTGCAACACACGTTGTCCTCACACGACTTTCTCAAGCTGCTAATTATCACATTTAATCACACTGTTTTCTCTTTTTTTTCTCCTTTAATCAGCACTGTGATGTTCATTTGGTTTCAGTGAAAAGAAAAACAAAGTTCAGACACAGTGAGCGTCTGTAATAATTACCAAAAACATAAATGATTATCTCATCAGCTCCACAGATTTATTCATCTCTTTCAAAAAGGAAAAACACCAAAACACAGCCGCATGCATCAAAACACTCCATGCCTTTTTCCTGTGGCTATACAACCCGGCCTCACTCAGAAGTTGTAAAATACCAGCGCTTCGTCAGTGACTTCCAGCGTCAGACACGTTGGCCTGATACGCTTCTGGTCACCATTATTGTGTGACAACGCACAGCACCATCACGGGGGGAAACGCAAGGTACAACAAGCAAGTTAAGGGGTTGAAAGTCCAAGTAGAGGGGTAGTGTGTGGGAGGGTGGATGGGTCCAACAACCACTGACTTTCACCCAGGAGGCCAGTGTTCGCTCCCCGTATGATTGTAAACTGTGTTCTCTTTTCCTAAACGTCACCACGTGTGTGTGTTGTTGAAGGAAAAAAACATCAGTTGGCAGTGTTGTACCGACGTAGTGCTTTTATTTTGAAAGAGACTGTATGCAAACTGTACATTTCCTGTGAAAACAGAAGTGTATTTTGAAAACAGACAATGCATGTAACAGGCTGAAGTTGACATGGCGTCCCAGAACGTCAACAACCAACACACCCAGGGTACCTTGGACGTCATATGTGGACGTGGAAAGTCCATGACCAAACGTGGACATGTGACGAGGTCACAGTGAGGACGTGTCGGGCTGTGCAGTTGGACGCTAGAGTGCAACACTGTCTTATCGTTAGAGATATGCAGCACATTTTTCAGGTGCACTCCCTCATTTGACTTGATAGAAAACATGCAGAGTTGAGCTGATGGAATCATAAGGTTGGTACTTGGAAAGACTCAGTTCTGACATATGTGACAAATTGCCAAATTCATCCTATTAGAAACCATTTCCTGTATTTTACACAACAGCCCTCTCTATGTAGCTTGTGACGGTGAGCTTATGGGTAGCCCAGAGTCATCAAACTGCATCAGACACGGACTCCGAAAACCATCTTTTGCGGTGGTATGGTACGGTAACGCCACTGGGCAGTGTCAGTTTGTAAAGTGGCAGTGTTGATGTCCGCATGTGGCGTCCCAGAACGCCAACAGCAGACGGAGGGGGATACCTAGTGTGTAATATGTAGATGTGAAAGGCCACTGACAAAGCGGTGACAGGTGATGATTTAGGATGAGAACGTGTTGAGATAGCAGCAGTATGTATGGACAGATAATGAGACATTTAGCCCCGGGGCACAGACATGCAAAAAGCCCCAGTGACTCTCCTGCGCAGAAAGAAGACACACAGACTTTGTGGTTTTGTCCCTTTTTTCTGGTTTTGCATCTCTGTGTCATCGTGATGCATCTTTTTGTGTTTTTGCATCTCTTTGTGACCATTTTGAGTCTTTTCCTGTTTGGTACATGTTACAGTCATTTGAGTGCTATTTTGCAGATGAGTGCCCGAGCGTGTGCCCAGTAGACCCGTCCAGTAATGCATTGGTGGTGTAGTGTATGGTACAGGTCACTGGTAGGATCTGATGGAGGTGCACGCTGCTCTTTAAAATTCAGAACACCCAAAGGTGCTTCTGTCACATTTCTGTAATCTCATCTTTCATGCACAACCAGGACTTGATATTAAGAGACAGTGAAGTTACTGAGGAGATTCTTCTCATATCACATCAGTCTATTCAAAATATTTTTCCCCACCATGCCGGCCGAAAGCAGTCAAAAGAAACCCTCATACAACCACAATGATAATCAGACCAGCAGCTGAGTGTGTGTGTGTGTGTGTGTGTGTGTGTGTGGACTCTACCTGTAAATTACAGGTTGCAGTTTGTGCCTCTGTCACAACAAACAGCACACTGATGCACCATGTGACCTCATACAGTATCTTATGTAAGTGATCTGGTCGTATTGTCTCAGAACATCATCTTAGATCATTCGTGATCTCCTCATTTATTTTTAAAGATGTTGAAATCTAAAACTTATTTTCACCTGCAGTTTCCCCGTGTGTGATTGTGCATGATTTAACTCGACATGTGTGTACAGTGTGACTGTAGCTGTGTGACAGCGGTGAGTTACGTCTGTTTCTGTGTGTCAGCGTGTGTCCTTGTCGGGAGATGAGTTGTGGGGAAAAGGGGGGATTTCAGCCCAATCCTGCTCCTGACTGGCAACTCTTAAATCACTCAGCTGTTTGGCCCACGGGGTCATGGCAACGTCACAGCTGCCACATGAGATGAAAACCCACTCTCTCTATCCGTCTCTCTTTATCAGTGTCTGATTAGACGCAGAGGGGTCAGAGGGACAGAGAGGCGGGGGGGGTGAACAGAGGAAACAGAGAGGGGGATGAAGAAATGAGGAAAAAGTAAGGAAAGAGGGACTGATAGGAGAAAAGAGAAGGAAGGAAGGAAGGAAGGAAGGAAGGAAGGAAGGAAGGAAGGAAGGAAGGTATAAATAAGAGCGGGATGGTGAAAATATGACAGAGGGGTGAGAGGAGAGAAGAAAAGGAAATGGATGGAGGGAAGGAGGAAGAGGAGGTGTGGAGAAATATTCGAAGAGTGATTAGAGGAGTGAAGGAAGGTCACACACACACACACACACACACACACACACACACAGTGAGAGTCTACAGTGATGCTCGTGCCCGGTGGAGCAGGTACAATATTTATCATGTTAACCATCTTGATTTAAGTTTCCAGCATGCAAACATTTGTTCCTTGTTCCTAAAATCAAACCCTAGGAGCAGCTGAGGGGAGAAATTACACCGTCATTAGTTTTGCAGGTATTTAGTCGAAATTAAGCAACATCAGACAGCACGGCTGTGATTTGGTCGTAGGCACAAAGCTGCAGACTGAAACATGATTATCTCGGGCCCATTGTTCTGCAACTGATGGGACGTAACTGCACGCATAAACGTTCCTGCACATTAGCATTAGCTAGCTACTTTGTGTAAGCTATCTAAGGGTTTTTTTGGGGGAGTTTTTCCTGATCAGCTGTGAAGGTCCTAAGGACAGAGGGATGTCGTATGCTGTAAAGCCCTGTGAGGCAAATTGTGATTTGTGATATTGGGCTTTATAAATAAAATTGATTGATTGATTGATATCTATGGTAAAGCCTGGTTAATGGTGTGTGTCGCTCCACAGAAATTCAACAGTCTTACTGTGTTTTTAAAAAATGATTCTTCAGTGATAGTGTTAATCATCTCCATGATAACCCCTCATTACGTTTGAAGATCAGGCTCAGGAGATAACTGAAGTAACAATGAAAGTGAAACCAGGAAAAAAGGAAAAAGGAAAAAGGAAAGCAGAGATGGTGCATAAACAAAGATTATGACTGGCGGTGGATAAACAGGAAACAGCTGATAGCAGGAATTAGCGAGCAGCTAGTAGCAAGAGGGAAACACAAACCTGACAGACACTGTAAAGATGAGCAACTGGGGAGACAAGGAATTGCGCGCCCTCCTTGTCCTCGCAAACGAAGAGGCCATTAACCATCAGATGACGGGGACGGTGAAGAACGGGCCGACTTATGAGAGAATCACCGAAGGACTGACCAGGACTGCAGATTTGCACAATTCCTGTTTAAAACGGGCTAGAGACTCTATTTCTGTCATTTTCAGTGGAGCATAATCTGCACAAACAGCTGTTTTAATCAAACACATATCCTGCTGTGTAGGGTTTTTTTTTTTTTTTTTTTTTTACTTATAACCCATATCACGCTGATTGATCAGCTCCCAGTCTGTCTGTGAGCAGCAGATTCCTCAAACTTGCTGGTGTGAGCTGGAAAATAAAATCAATGAATCAATAAATACAAACACTGTTGATGTCTTTTCATGGCGCTGAAGTGAAAACTGGTTAAGTTCAGTGAATGTCTGCTGTCAGTCAGTGGTGAAGTCAGTTTGCATCTGTGGACTGAGATGCCGAATGCAGGTCAGAGTCAGTGTAGATCGAAAACTACCTCCAGCCCTCTGCTGCTGACTACAAACAATGAAATATAGCAGGCAGAATTTAAATATGGAGTGGGACTATTTCAAAATGATGATAACATACTTTAAGAACTGTAACTACTGTCATTATCAATATTTATTTATCATCATATATCCATTGTTTGTTACTCTGATGTATCACTGGACGACACACCTGTTCACGTGTTCTGTCATTTAAATAAAGACAGAAATGTCATTAATACCTGAGCTACGTAACGACTAAGATACATGAAATGTCAAGATGACAATATAAAGGAAATAAAAAGAAAGCTACTATTTTCACAGTGACATAATTTGGCCCAAATGTTATTTTTGGAAATATGTGTATATATGTTCAGATGTGTTGTTGTGAAATCTAAATGTGTTTGTTACAATCTAAGGAAACGCAGGATGTCAACCAACTGTGATTATTGCTTCAGAGCACCTGTAAAGTGAAGTGATGCGTTTAGTTAAATGAAATTAAATCACATTACTTCGCTAAATTAAAGTGTTGGACCCTCTGAAATGTTGACATGATGATGTGTCAGATACAGAGTGAAGGCATGAAGCTTTATCCTTGCAGCAGTCTCTCAGATAGTTGTTGATTAAACCCACAATGCTCAGCACCAAACAGCAGACAGAGTTAAACGTTTACTGTAGCAGCTCATGAGATGGGTTTATTTTTCTTTCCAGGGATGCTGTCCAGACAAAAGAAAATAAAGAGTCATTAACTTTCTGTTTCATCTGCTCATCAGTGTGTTTTGTTGATTTGCAGTCCTCCTGCTGGCGGCTGTTTCCATCTTTGCTCTCTGTGTTTCCAGGTGTGGCTGTCAGGGAAAGCCCTGTTGATGCTAACAGCCTGTGGCTCTCCATATCAGCTGTCAGACGGGCTGACTCACCCCATGCATGTCTGGCTATTAATGACTCACACACACACAGAGGGATGTACAGTACACACATAGCTGCACCCACACATGGGGAAATTATTTGCTAATTGCTGCATGCTGAAGGACGCGCGCGCACACACACACACACACACACACACACACACACACACAGATTGAGGGCATTCCCATATGCAGATGACTCAGCGTCTGCGAGCGACGGACACAGACTGAGGAATGTAAACAGCAGCGGTTGCTGGTTCAAATCCCTGCAGAATGAGAGAGAGCACGGCGTGGCTCTGCGGCTTTCCCCCTGCGTGCACACGACTGATACCAGCTGCTGTTTACTGTTTACACTTTATTTACCCGTGGACACTTTAATGCGACGTGCTGCAGTGTGTGTGACACCACCCTGCTGCACATTCTTCCCTCTCACACCAGACAGGCAGCTACAGAGAGGCAGCTGCCAAATCAGACCTGACTGACAAACAACAAGCAGACGATCATGTCATTAAACACTTTATGTAATGGCCTCTGTCATTTCATAATAGTTTCCTCGAAGGAACCGCAGTTAGCAGTGGAATGTGGCTCATTTACTCCAGCACTGAAATTACATTAAATACAACTAATCTGATACAGCAAATACATGTTTAGGGAAACACAATGCAGATTAAAGTATATTGTCTTTTACCATGAAGAGGAAATGTTGCTCATTAAAGTGTCTGGCAGGTTGCAAACATGTTGATACTGAACGCATCAGCAAAATGTTCACGGACAACGTGGCAACAGTTGCTTCCTGCCAAAATAAGCAACTATCCTCTTATCATGACCACAGCATTATTTTATCATTAAACTTTTCTATTAAGTTTTACACCAAAATCTTGTATCTACTTGTACTTGTATCTGCTGTGAAGACCTTGTTGTCTTATTCTAAAAAGCAGAGGAAGTCACGTGTGTGTGCTGGGCTGAAAAAATGTCCTCCATTGAACGATTAGAGAAAAGTGGAATCAAACACTACTTGAGATTACTGCATGATATAAAATCATTAGATCAAATCAGCAGTGAACAAATAATTTATTTCTTCATTTAGTCTTGAGGCTACTTTAATCAAATACTGGTCAAACTGAAATAGTGTAAAGAGGCTGTGAAGTCTCAGTTTTACAGTCAAAGCTAATTAATCAGGTGAACGTTGGAGCATTATTTGGCCCCTTTTTGATAAAATATCTTTTCATGTTTGGAACCAGTGGATGCCTCAGGTCCTCTAGTTTAACATCACATAATATTTATATGTCTTCACTCTATCTTTAAAACTGAGCCAATACAGCAGGTGTTATTGGCTCTTCCTTACTCCTTCCTTGTCAGACATCTGTCCATCACCTCTCTGCTCCTTCATTTTCCTCTTCTCTCTGTACTTGTCCTTGACTTCATTAATCAGGCTGCAGTCTGCCTCACATGTTTACACCAGTGCCACTTGTGAGTTCTGCGCATCACGCACCTGACCAATGTCAGGTGGACCGCACCATTTCACAGTATCTGCAGAGGGAGGGAGGATTAGATGGCATGTTGAAATATGTTTTAATGATGAAATCACATTTATTTATTGTGAAAGCACAGATATCGTGTATTGTCAGTGTCAGTGATTTAAGCCAATAAGGGTCAACCATAGACCTTTTCATGGGCCCCCCTTGGCCTTGGGCAAGGGTCATCTGTACCCCCTGACCCCCCCTGATGGCAGCCTGATCTCTTCCCTAAAGTAAACCAGTGTTTTGTTGTGTAAACCTGAGACAGGAGCCTGGACACAAATCAAAGTTCTGGTGTCACAGCCCTGCACTCTGTACGCCTGCCATCCTCCTCAGCCGCCTCCTTCCAAAGCCTACATGGTGCATGAATACACTGTTTCAAGACCTGAAAGAAACGTTGTCTCTGAACATAATCCATCAGAGATTACACTGTCACAACGTAGTAATTTGTAAATTACATATACATGAAAATGTAAATTCTAGGAGACAGTATAAGTGTACATCTAAGGTCTACAGCATGTTATGCTTCCATTCCACTACATTTCTGAGGGAAACATTGTACCTTTGACTTCTCTGCCTTCATCTGACAGCTGCAGTTACAACAGCTTCAGTTCCAGTTGTTTGGTTCTTGTTCACCGAGCTAATCTGCAGGACAAGACGTGTGTTCATGTTTCTAAGGTGGATAAAGGAGACTTTAGCAGGAGAGCTGATGTGGTTGTTGTTCAGAGTCTCTTGTGTTATGTAACAGCCTGCTCTCTGGCTAAGTCCGCTCTGCCTCTGATAAAATGTTGACTTTACGGCTGTATGCAAGATTTGATCAGCTGTATCGAAAACAGGTTTCTACATAGATGGAAACCAACAGTGGCGTCGTTGGGCCTGGGTGTCCAAAGCTTCAGGCCCGAATGTTTTATCAATAGAAAGCTCAGCTCTAAATAGGCTGTATGCATGTTTTTAAAAATAGGGATGATTTAAAAATAAAGCTCTAAGTTCTCTTTCTGCTGCCTCAAAATAGCAACACACCACCTGACCACGCCACATCTTATGATGATTTTTTTTATAATGAAGCAATTTCAAGTTTCAATTTCAGTACCGATAGTTTGCAGGAAATTCAGTCAGTAAAATGACAGAAATGAAAATGATGAGAATAAATAAGTCTGATATGAAATCTGAAAGACACATAGAGCAGTCTGGATATGAATAAAGTTAGCTTTGACTTTAGTAGAGCTGTAACAGGAGCAGCACTCCTCACAGTAGTGGGTGTATTTATGTCAGTAAGCGTGGCAGTGGTGCTACTGAGCAGCAGTTGTCATGAAGGGGGAGTGTGTGACAGTCAATTTTTGTGTCCAACTTCCTGTGTGTGTTTGAAGCTCAAACACCTGTGTGCGTTCCCACTCGTTCATTCATCCATTCACGTCCCTGCTGCTGCTGCAGGTGCTTCATTCAGCTCCGTCCTTCATTCATAAAAACAGGCTGTGGTGGAAAAACAAAAGGAAGGATGTTGCACTTCAGCGGAGCAAAGAATGGACGCATTGTGTCCCACGACTCCACATCCACTGCACATTTCTCACACTTTTCATTTTAAAGTGGACCTGAGGCTCAGGGTTACAATGTTGGGAAACCATTGCTGAGTTCATTTCCACAGCAAACACTGTTTCTGTTTTGGAGAAAACACAAATCCCCGACCTGCATTTTATCATCAGTCAGCAGCTGGAAACATGTGGCACACACACACACACACACACACNCACACACACACACACACACACACACACACACACACACACACACACACACACACACACACACACACACACACACAGAGTCTGCAGGTTTTCACTCCCATTCACTAACCTGGAATGGGTTAGTAGTCATTGTTGTCACTAAGTGTCACTGTTGATCGGTGGCGTTCAGGCTGGAGGTCAGATGATAAGTTTGAGTCATTATTACGGGTCATACAGTGTTACTGATGTTAGGACAATGGAAGAAATGATTTATCATTGCATGACATTTGGAGGTGCTAAAGAAAGCTAATCTAAAGTTAAAGGACTCACAGGACAATCTGTAGACACTATAAATCCACATAAAAATATGTCTTAACTCAAGGGTTATTCTCATCTGATAACTTTCAAACAGTGGTGATAAAATGTCCAAAAAACATTAATAAAAATGTCTGAAAAATATTATCAAAAAGTCTGAAAAAATGGCTGAGAAAATGTGAATAAAACATCTGAAAATGTTAATAAAATGCTTGAATTCGGAGTGAAACTGTGTTTTTCAGTACAAGAAAATGTATAAAGAAGTTACAGTACATATTGATTGTTAACTGTGATTGACAGCCGTCTATTTCTTTTGTTTATTTGTGTTCTGACAAACAGGGCAAACAGATGTTGATTTTATTTCTCTGCTCTTTCCTGGTCCTGGAATATGTTTTAGACTCTGATTCTTGTACATTAACATGAAACAACAAATTTACAATAAACAAATAAAAATTAAATGAAATTTAATAGCAAAAAAAAAAGTGCAATCTGAGTGTTTGAATAATGTAGAGTGAAAGTGACTTTTAAAAACAGGATTGTCCTTCCGGCACATTTCCTCCCGATGCTGCCGGTAGCCGTCAAACAATAATGGCGACTACACTTTATGTTGACATAAAAGGACAGTGTTGTTTGTCGGTGTCTGACGCCGAAATCACTGACCAAGTGTTTTTTGTGCTCAAACCAAAGCACACAATACTCAGAGCATTGTTGAGACATAGAGAAATGTAAGGTTTCAACATATCTGCTGCATAATAACGTATAAATGTTACATAACTGTAGTTTGTAGAAACTCCCGATGTTAATATTTATTCTGGCGACTGGTTTGTATTTTTAAGAAGCAAGAGCCTGACTTAAACTCATGATGTTACATTGCTGCTCCTGAAACTCCTGGTGGCCTTCAGGAGACCGTTATGTAACCAGGTGTGCCTGAGACATGCTCCTACTGTAGAGATCCCTCTGAGAGGCTGATGGGTAAACAGTTTCGTGGATTTAAGTGCTGTAATATGTCAATAATGACTCCATGTTGAGCCACACAGAGGCTCTGACTGACTCAGACAAACACCCAGTGTGAGTTACCTAACATCATGTGGAAGTGTATTTATTTCTGCCCTTCCATTCTTCACATGTGACTCACTGATGTCCCAATCAGAGCCCAGGTGAGCTCAGCTAATCCCCCCGGTCTCCCTTTCTCCACACCCAGGGACACTCATGGCCACGCCGCTCGTCCTGTAACACCAGCCTGAGTCACCTCGCCCTGCACCGACCACAGCCCCAGCCCCCGGCTCAGCAACCTCGGCCCGCAGGACTGCCAGCCCTTCAGCCGCAGGCACGCCACTTTAAGCTACGCTAAGCTAACAATAGCCTTGAGGATTAGCCTGTGATGAAACAGTGGTTTGGAGAGGTATTAGGGTATTTCTGGTGTATTTACCCCCCTTTTCTCTCTGATCCACAGGGATTGTTTTTGAATGGTTTCAACTTGCTGATGTGCGCGCTGACTCCAGTGCGGTCAGACTCCACGGATAGCAACGCTAGCAATTAGCTAACTGGGGTTTGTCGTCCCTCGATTGTTAGCCGTGCTGTGATTTCTCTGCAGATGACTGCTGAGCTGTCCCGGACACAAATACACACACTGACTAACACTCACTCACCAGCACACACACACAAATAGAAAAACTGATTCATAGAGCACACACCAGCAAAATGGACACATGTCACTGTCACACATGAAGTGTCAGGTTTTAAAGGTATTACTGAACATTTGTGTTATTGACAGTGTGTTCACAAATACAACAGCAAATGAAGATTATTCCAACTGTCTCAACACTGAAGAGGTTTCATAGCGACCACAAGTGATTTCCTCTCAAGAATTCCAACATGTAAGATGGAAAAAATGTTGTGTACATCCATAGAAACAGATACGATCACAAACAAATAAACAAAGTAATAAAGTAAAGATCAGGACAGCCCTCCAGTTAGAATTCTTAGTATAGCCATGCAGTAGATTAGAGCATCAAAGCAGGTGGAAAATGTTTAAAATTCAAATTGATCTTTATTTTATTGTCACTTACATTGAGGAATCAGTTCCCAGCTTTACAGGTTTAATCGTGAGTGAGCGTGTTGTGACTTTAGCCCCTTTTACACTGCCAGATTTTTGGCGAATGTTGGGCCGTTTTGCCGGCAAGCTGCGAGCGTTTAGACACACAGAGGCGGATTGGCGAGTTGATCCGAGGTGCCCAATTTTCCGCCTCGTAGGGTAGACATATTGGTGGAACCCTTTTAGTTTAAACAGACCGAGGCGGCCTTCTGCCACGGAGGGGCTGTTGAAGACTTGTGGGAGGAGCTGTTGATGACGCAGCACGTGCAACCCACTGGCGGTGGATAAACAGGAAACAGCTGATAGCAGGAATTAGCGAGCAGCTAGTAGCAAGAGGGAAACACAAACCTGACAGACACTGTAAAGATGAGCAACTGGGGAGACAAGGAATTGCGCGCCCTCCTTGTCCTCGCAAACGAAGAGGCCATTAACCGTCAGATGACGGGGACGGTGAAGAACGGGCCGACTTATGAGAGAATCGCCGAAGGACTGACCAGCCGCGGCTTCCCTCCCACGTCACTGTTTACGTCACACGCTGAGCTACACGTTTTGTTACTTGCTCACGCCCCCCATTGCCCCGAAAAAGGCACATTCTGTATAAACAAAAGTAGGTAGGCAGCATTTTGCTGCACTCCTGATTTTGGTTTTATGCTGCCAATGCCATAAACGCACTGGAGGAGTGCGCTCATTGAACATGCTCGTGTTTTTGGTGAACGGTGAACTGAACGTGTCTGTTTGCAGCTAATGAAGATATGTGTCATTATACTCAGGCACTGTGTTTTTTGCATGGTGTTCGTCAAAGTCTGTTCCCCGTCAAACAGTGTTCCTCTTCTGTTAAAATGTGCAGTGTTGCCCTCCATGGCTCGGGGTCAGGGATAAGGTTTGGTTGAGATTTGGAGGGAATCGTATAACAACAGGGAAATAGTCTTTGACAAAACTTCGGCACGGCTGATGCAACCGGAAGTTGTGACAACGCAGCTCCCACTTCCAGTGCCAGTTCTTAAAGAGAAAAGGTCCAAAAGTCATCTGCATTCACAACCTTTTCCCTGAATGTGACCGAGTCCATTTTAATCTGTGTGAACTGAACTCTGAGGCAGCTCTTGTCAAGTGTCACAACACTAATTACACCACAACTGGACATGACTAGTTTGCAAGTCTTTTACAAAACATATGATGAGCTAAATCTGATCAACTGTGGTAAATTACTAAAGTACATGGTAAAAACTCTGCCTTTGAATCTGTTTTCTCTCTAATGTTATTTTCCTCTGTCACAGGAACAGTTGTGTGAGTGCTTTTATTTCCAAAACATAGGAACTTGAACCCAAATGCAGGACCTGCAGGAAGTATCACACACACGCACATCCAAACCACTTGACATAACATGAAATATATCAAACAAGAACACAAACAGATGCATGGAAGCATGCTAACACATGTCAATACAATGGACACACACACACACACACACACACACACACACACACACACACCCAGAGCAGATCTGTGGTAATGACAGAGCAGTCGGTTGGCAGGATCTTTTCTGTCCAGCCGTTGTCCTTCATCCAGAGCTTTGAGTCAGAGCCGCCGTGTGTGTGAGTGTGTGTTCTTTTGTAATGACATTTTTAGAAAGTGATGACATTTTGTGCCGTCCTCGCTCCTTCAAAGAGCAGTTTGAGGGTAAAGACTTGGTTACAGGGTTCAGGTTTGGCTTTAGGTCGACAGTTAAAGGCTCGGGAATGTATTTTGTCAACGAGGGTCCCCACAACTATAGAAGTCCAAATGTGTTTCTGTGTGTGTGGCAGGATGTCTGAATTTTCCTTTTTACTTTTCACTTTGAAGTTTCAGCAAAATCATCCCACTCCTCTGCTGCACACACACACACACACACACACACACACGCACATGCACACGCACACGCACACGCACGCACACACACACACACACACAAATACAAACACACACATGCAGATGTTGTGAACATACTCATTCATCAGGCTGATCAAAAGACGTGTGCACACAAGCTCACACGTGTACACCCACACATGCACAAAACTCATCCGTCATGCAGCAGAAAGAATCTGTGTGTGTGTGTGTGTGTGTGTGTGTGTGTGTGTGTGTGTCTAATAAACAGGCCTATAAATAACTGGAGAGGAGGAGACATACAGCGTTTCTGTTGTGGTTTGATGTTTTGTCGCTGGAGGATCCTGCAGACACACAAACATCCCCAACAGTAATTACCGTCTCAGCGGACACTGACGACTGACGAGGGCCCTCTCAGCCAATCGCAGGCTGAGGAGGGGAAGGGCATTTTCTAACTCCGCCCCCGGCTGTGGAAATTCATCACGCCATCCTGTAGTGTCCCACAGCCAGCAGCGAAAAACAGCTGAAAAAACCTCCAGCTGTAAAATGAAATGCCCACAACATGATCTGAATATGTTAATTTCTGACGTGCACGGCCACATGTGCACATCTGTGTCACATTATGACTCTTAGTTTTGTCCTCACAATGTGACAAAGCACGCAAAATGAAACATCTCTGATACAACATGCAGGAAGTTTATCAAAGCATCACGACATCGTGTATATTCACCAGTGGAGGTGGATTATCGTTGCATTTTAAAATCAAATGATCTCCATTAAATGATGTTGTCTGACAGTAACTCATCGTCAGCAAACAGAGAACACAGTGGCTCCCTTCAGATCCTTAGATGTGAACAAAAACTGAGCGAACACAGCGAACATTTTTCTGTTAATGGTCACCAGTGAGAAGACGTTCAGAAGGGGTTCAAAAGCGAAAGCTGTTTTGCACCTATTTTTGAATTATTTAAGTCGCCAGAATTCTGATGTTACACTTCTGTTCATATTCATATTTATTTAACTGATCATTCATTACATTATGCACTTTAAATACCAGATGCCTCTGAGTCCAGGGCTCTGCTGGAACTGTGCTCTCTTATATTTTACATTCTACATGTGTGCTTTTATTGATCTGTTTTTGTATTAGAGATGCACGGATGGCGTTTGAGTGCGCCTCGTGCACTCATCAATCATCCACCCGCCACCCACCTGACGTAATTATCTTCTAAAATTTAGAGACCCGCACCCAACCTACGCCAAACATTAAGTTATTGCATTTACATTTAAATCATGTCCAGCAGTTCGTGCTCATTCACTTTTCATATAGGCCCATTTTCTTGACTTAAACAATTAAAAGATTATAGGCTACTTTCGAATGTGGTCACATTTCTAATGTAAAAATTACTCTAGCCTAATATTGTTTGTTTTTGAAAAGAGCTATATAAATAAAGGTTATTAAATACGAATATAACTGACAAATCAACCCGCAATCCACCCAAAATGAATTACAATGTTAATTTTTATTGGCCCACCCACCCAATGCGAATATCCGTGGATGTTGTAGATATATTCGCAAGATTTGCATCTCTAATATGTATATATGTACACATGTATATATATGTGCATATATATGTATAAATGTGTGATGTGTATACATTTTTATCTTTTTATTTTTATATTTTTGTTCTTGTACGTGTCTGACGGCACCTTGGGGTTGTGAGAAAGTGCAGTTTTGTTCCCATGAACTCTGTATGTGGAGATGACAATAAAGTTGAACTTGACTCGAACTTGACTTTATTTCTACTTGACTGTAAGGTCACTAAGATTTGCAATAAAGAGATTTTTCATCCTCTACAGTTTGCAAATAATAGTCCATCATCATTTTGGAGCCTAACAAAGAAATCAAATCCAAATTTCTCAGTTGAAAGTCAATATTTCCTCTTTTTCAAGGTATTTAAATACCAAAAAAACATAATAATAACAGTAACCCTTTCAAAACACAGTTACAAAGTAATGCACAATAAAACTAAACACATTTAAAACACAAGGAGAATAAAACAATTAACAAGTCATAAAATGTCATCTAGTAGAAGATAAACTAGTGAAGGCCAAAACTAAAATCAAGATAATGAATAAGAAATAACATCAACAGGTGAGCAACAAAACAGACAAACAGCTCAGGTAAACTCTGGGACAAGAGGAAGACCTCTGCCCGAGGATCTCAAACAAACATGGCACATGACAGTTTTGGTGCCATTCCTAATATGTGTAATACGTCACATCACACTGCTGCACCTCACATTACCACCAGTCAGGCTCCTAAATGTCCACCTGCTTCAAGTCACCCTGAGCCCCATCAGACCTGTATGTACCTGTGGTCAGGGTCAGGAGGAGGGACATGAAGCAGATCTGCCTGAAGTGTTTGGACCTGTTCAGGTCATCGACCAACACGTCACTGCGTCTCTGAGTGAGGAGAGAGTGACCACAGTGTACAATGACCTGAGGGGGGCTCTGTGTTTATGAAGGTAAACAGGAAACACACACACACACACACACACACACACACACACACACACACACACAATGAAAAGGATTCATCCCTTTGATTGTCAAGGCTGTGAGAAAAACTGGACTTCGAGCTGCAGTGAATCTGCGTGTGTATGTGTGTGTGTGTGTATGTGTGTAGGTGTGTGTGTGTGTGTGTGTGTGTGTGTGTAATGGTATTGTTGTCATGAGGCACCTGCTCCTGTTCTTTCACTGCAGCGCCCACCAGTGTAGATAAAAGCTGAAGCTTAACGTACACATCACAGTGTAAAGGTGAACCATCACAACACCTGTTGATCCAACAGAAGACAATGAAAATAAAGGGTTTTAAACCAGTTTTGAGCCAAAAAAAACCCCCAACAACCATTCAACAGATGTGTTGTTGGAACTCTGAACCCATCGGCCATCGTCTGCCAGTGACAAAGCCTCTCAGGGTAACGGCCAATATTTCAAGAGTATCCATGGCCTTCCTCCAATGTGTGCCGGGCATTTCGGATAACAGATATCTGCATATAATTGCAGATAAATAAATTAAAACTACAATTAATATAAAACTAAATCCTCCAGAAGAACGCTTCCAATACCAAAGTCTGGTCCCTTCTGCACACAGAGATGAAGCCTAGCTCTGTGGAAAAATAAAATCCACTTTCATACAGCTGGATTTACATGTTCAGCTTTTGTTATTGTGTGTATTTTACATGTAACATGAAACTAGTAGAGTTCATTCAGCTACAAATATCACACAATCATGTTGTTTTCATTTTATTCAGATAATAAAAGTGTTGTTTTTATGATTTATATTGGTTTGATTACACTTTGAACACATGTGCCCCGCCATGTGTAAAACACACTGGTGGGCTACTTTTATGAATATGAATGTATAAGCACGGGCGTACGAACACGTGTGTCAGTGTGTGTGTGTGTGTGTGTGTGTGTGTGTGTGAGAGCGTCTGTACTCTGAGAATAGCTCTGAACAGGAAGTCTAAATCCAGCCTGGACCAGGAAGAAAAGTGTGTGAGAGGAACAAACAAATCAGGAAATCCTACCCCCCCAACACCCCCCCTTCACATCACACACACACACACACACACACACACACACACACACATGTGTGCACAAACACACCATCTCTAAGATGCAGTGAAAAGTAAACCACCACCGCGTCTTCATTTGAGGACTGAACACCTGCTGACGTTTAATCTTTGTCATGTTTAATATATTTTCAGTCTCTTTTTTTTTCCAAACTGCACATGTGCAGAAAGAACTCACTGACAGACAGATGTGTGAGCGGAGTGTGTGTTGGGCCTCTGGCTGCATTAAAGCTGTGCTGCTCTGCGACGTTCAAGACAACTTCTGTCAAATATTCAAATGTTGTGAAGCGATGAACTTTAAAAAGTCAGAGGTGAAGCTGTTCATAGCTGGAGAGTTTCAGATTTATTTTTCCTGCTGTGAAGAACATGAAGGTTGTTTTTCAGCCTTTGGTCTCCATCATTTCCATATTCACAAAAAACCAAACAGCTAACTCATGAAAACTGTTAAAACATGTCTGAGTTGTCTCCATCACATGTGGGTGTAAAGCCTATGTTCGTCTCTGTGTAGTGAAACAGTGCAGGCTCCTCAGATCTGCTGATGTGACTTTGAAGAAAAGCTAATGCAAAGCTGGACGAGCAGTGTGCTCATGTTTCATCAGCACCACTTGGTCTAATGACGACTTTACACTTAAACTCACGAATGGAGACATCTGCTGCACCCAATGTTTTTGTGTGTCCACCAGAACCGCCTGTTTTGGATCGGGCCCCTTCAAACCAGCAGGCGGTGGGACACCTCTCAGAGTGGGGCTGTTGTTGATGAGGAGTGGAAGGAAAACTTTCACATATCCAGAGCTTCACTCGTATGTGTGAGTGAGATTTTTCATCCTTAAATTGAATCAGCGGTGACAAGATCTCCAGTAGGTGTTTGTAGAAGGTAACGTTAGCTTGCACACTTCACAGACAGACAGCTAACGCTCGGACCACAGGTGGGCTCGACTGCTGCTCAGCTGCTGAACATCCAGAGAAAAGGAGTCTCACCTTTTTTTGCTACATGCCGTATTTTCAGCAACAAATAGATCTTTTGATGATCACACTGACATCATACCATCTTTCACCACAGTTTCAGTAGACTTTTTAGTTTGAATTGTGCAAATTTGCAGGAAAGTCCAATCAGTCTTTTTTCAGCATTGGCAGTATAAAAACAAAATCAGGAGTGCAGCAAAATGCTGCCTACCTACTTTTGTTNGGCTCACACGTGCAGCGTCATCAACAGCTCCTCCCACAAGTCATCAACAGCCCCTCCCATTGCGGAAGGCCACCTCGGTCTGTTTAAACCAAAAAGGTTCCGCTTGCAGCTTGCCGGCAAAATTCGCCAAAAATCTGGCAGTGTAAAACGGGCTAATATGTATATCTTTCACAGCACTACGAAAAAAAAACACTATGACAACATTTCTGTTGAAAGAATCCCTTCATTTGTTACGATGAGGTTTTTTTTATTGTGAAATATTTCCAGAACCATATTGCAGCAGCTGCACGGCTCCATGAATATGTGGAATACCGGCTCTCAGTTGTGGAAATACAGACATTACAGCAGCAGCAGCAGCTCTGCAGCAACAACACTGTCTGTGTGAACACTGCACACGTCGTCAGTGTTTGGAGTTGTTTTAGCGTTCTAGTGTAGATGGAGATGTAAACGAGGTCGTGTGGACGGAGGGGAAAAATATTTGTCAACAAAAATATCTGGATATGTGAAGACAGGGCCTCGGTCGTTCCTCCAACCCTCCAACCTTTTATTTAGGTTAGGTTAGATTAGGTGTAAGGGAGCGTTGACTAACACCTGCTTTAACAACGTGCTTTGACATTTGTCAAGCAAGCTGATTTGGAAAAAGATAAAGACAAAAACTGTACAAGAATAAATGAATAAATACACAGGAGCCCAGAGAAGTGTTTTTCTTTCTTAAATGCTTTACTGTTGGATTCTAAAATGTTCAGTCCTGTAGTATAATAATAATGTAGTTTCAGGTACAATATGTGATGTGCTGTAGTATTACATGTGTGAAATTATTATCCTGAACCAGTCTTGGCACACACACACACACACACACACACACACACACACCACACACACACACACACACACAGAGGAGGAAGTAGGATTCGTTTTTTCCCTGAGGGAGTNGTGATGTGCTGTAGTATTACATGTGTGAAATTATTATCCTGAACCAGTCTTGGCACACACACACACACACACACACACACACACAGAGGAGGAAGTAGGATTCGTTTTTTCCCTGAGGAAGTCTGCATGTGTGTGTGTGTGTGTGTGTGTGTGTGTGTGAGACACAGGTTCTCAGGCCGGCCGGTACTTCCTCCTCCTCCTCCTCCTCCTCCTCCTCCTCCTCCTCGTCCTCCTCTTCTTCTTTTGTCGTTTGTTCCTCCTCCAGCTGGAGTCCAGACAGGAAACAGATGCTCTCCCCTCTTTCTCCCTTTTCTCTTCCTCCCTTTCTCCCTCCCTCCATCCTCTGCTGCCATTTCTCTTTTTCCCCTCGTCTCCCTCTCTTTCACTCCTCCCTGCACAAATCCTTCATCTTTTTCCTCTCTGTGTTTTACACTGTCTCACCCTCTTCCTCCGTCTCTTCCTCTCTGCACCTTTCCCTCTTGTTTTTGTCCTCATCTCTTCCTCTCCGCTCTGCTTTGATTCTGTTTTTATTTATTTATTCTCATCTTTCTTTCTCTACCTTTGCTCCTTTCCTTATTCCACCTTCCCCTCTTTCCTTCCTCCTTTTCTCTCTCTGTTCTCACCTTCTCTTCTTTCACAGCGACTCGTCTGAACCTGTTGGATTTATTTTATTGAGCCGAGTTACTTTTCTTCTCAACTGTCAGTTTATTCAAGGTGCCAGATCAGTGTGTCGATACACGTTCCTAATATATTCACAGACAGTAGACACAGTAACAACATGAAACAAGACAGAAAAGGATTTTAGTTGATCATTTACAGATCATTACTCTGATGGAAACTGTAAATGAGCCATTAAGCAGACAGACATATTGTGATATCACAGCTTATCATATTTTCTTTATTTGATCCATCCATCATCTGTAACTGCTCATCACATTCACGGCATATATAAAATTCATTAGTCAGTAGTTGTAGTCAGTATTGTTCATTTAAACACAGCACATGTTGGCCACTGTCCGAGAAATGAAAACACAGTAAGATAATAAAAATGAAAATAAATGGATGGATGATAAAACAGAGAAGTGTAACTCACAAAATAAAAGCAGGAAACTCAAAAGATGTAAAAGCTCTTATTTTCTAAGATTTAAAAGATGCAGAGGACGGGGACAAACAACCTTTTTCACAGTGTGTGTGTGAGTGTGTGTGACTGAGTGAGGGAGAGTGTGTGTGTTTTTGGCAGTGTGTTGCCACCTTGTGTTCACACAGAGATTTCTCTGGTGTCGCCTCTCGCTCTCTAAATTTCAGTTTACTTTGCTTTAAAGACATTTTCCAATACAGATGTTTGTGCTGTCCTGCAGCAGGTAAACACAGGTGTAATTAACAAACACTCATTAAGCTCAGCTGCATTAGAGTCCCAGTGAGCGGTGCTGGTGAGCTACTGTAGCATGTACAATATCTGAACTCTGGGACGGGATACCTGGATGCCATCGTCATCAGTTATATTATTTGCATCTGTGCTTTCCTCTTATGACATCCTAAAATGTTGAATAGATTGTCATGACATATAAATATGCTTCATCATAGATTGAACCATTTATTGCAACAAACTGAAATACAGTGATGTTTGATGGCTCCACTCCAAAGATGCTCCCTGAATTAGACAAGCAGCATGCAAAACCAAAACAGGGAGCCCAATGCAGAATGTGTGTGGCAGCACTGGTGTAGCAGGGATCGGTGAGCAGGACGCAGTATTTAAATGGACTGTCTTGCTGTGATTGGTGTGTCACTGATTAGATTCAATCAGCGGGTTTTCAGCCAATTACAGCTGGGGCGTAGGTCTTTCATGTCCTGCATGAAGAACACGGTCTTACTCCCAAGTCATCAAAATCTGGTGCCTGGTCAGTGACTTCTGGGGCAAACACCGAGGAAAAGTTGTCCTTTCACGTCCGCATGATACGCAGCTGCTCGCTTTTATTGTTTAATGGCACCCAGCGGCAGGCGGGGGAAACATGGTGGGACAAGAATGAAAGTCCTGTGAAAACAGAAGTGTATTTTGAAAACAGACAATGCATGTAACAGGCTGAAGTTGACACGGCGTCCCAGAACGTCGACAACCAACACACCCAGGGTACCTTGGACGCCATATGTGGACGTGGAAAGTCCATGACCAAACGTGGACATGTGACGAGGTCACAGTGAGAGTGTGTTGGCATGAAGCCATGCAATGCTTTATTTGTGTTGCCAAATCATATGATTCAAGAAAATAATGGGGACTATCAGAAACACAGGAATAAATACAAAAAGGACGGTTCACCCTCCAAAATCAAAAATGCATATTTTTCCTCCTCCCTGTGGTGCTGTTTGTAGATGGTTCAGTCAGACGACTGGTTTTAAATGCTTAGACTCTCGACTCCAGCCTCATGGCTCCCTGCAGATGTGTCTACATTAGGTATTGAGGAGTGATGATAAAATATTTCCCCCGTCAGCCGGAGCCTGCAGGTGGTTGTTGGACTGGAGGCGGGGCTGTAAGAGCGAGCAGCAGCACTGATGCAGGGCAGCAGCAGCATTGACAGGCCAGATGCTCAGGTCAGATTTTGCAGTTTAAATAGACCGCCAGAATGGGATGGTGTGTTTTGTAGATGACATATGGAGAGTGTATGAATCAGTGACGATGATGGCCTGAACTAGCTCGCAGGCGTCACTCCATTTTTGGTGTAAGTGTTGGAGATATTGGCTGTAGAGATGTCTGCCTTCTCTCCAGGATAATGGAACTAGATGGCACTCCAACTATTTTCTTTCACCAACAGTATCAACATGCAGAAGGAAGCGTGCATCTACTCATGGATGAGAGTCCCGTGCTCGTGACAACATGAGATGTAAACAATAATGGCGTCCTCCTCGGCTGAGCTGGAACGTTAGCTAGCTCAGTGGCAGAAGCTCCATATGTGTTTAATTCGTACACTGTTTAATTAGATGTAACATTTGTTTTCTGTTTTCCCAACAACACAAAATGCTGAAATGACTTTGCTGTAATGTTTTTGACATTCTGGACGAGTGCAGAGGAGATGTGATGTCTTAGTGGTTACAGGTCCGTGACCCTGTCTGTCGGTCTGCGCTGACAGTAGCAGGTTGTGTCGACCTTCTTGTCTTTGGTTTCTTTTTGTCATGTCATGACTTTACAACCTGCAGAGAGCATCCAAACTAATGAAACTTCAGCCGGACAGTAAACTCTAAGCTCTGAGGGAGTGACTGAATAAGGGAGAGTGAAAAAGAAAGCAAACTCAATTTCGAATTGACTCTGAAAAAAGTACCGCTGCTGCTGCTCTGAGAACTTGAGTCAGAACTGCCAGAAAGTCAAATTGTGATGACACTCTGGGAGATGAAGCTGAGGTTGATGAGGCTGTATGTCTCACTCCATGCTTGGTGCAATGCTGGTTGGGTCACCATCCGGTTTCCTCCACAATCCTATCTTGTGCACGTTCTGGCTCAGTTTCACTAACAAGGACCTGCATCAACTTTTTGCTCTAGTGGAAACATTTTCAAGTCGTGTAGATGTGTCTTCACCTCAGCTCGACCTGCTCCTGTCTCTGCATTGACCTTTAATACTGAACATTCCCACTGGCCAATTTGGATGTTGCCAAAAACATCCAAACAAAAATTCAGAGTTGCAGAATAAACTCTTGATTCCAAATTTTAATTTTCCAGGTTCGGTTCTTCAGTGATGAGCTTCCCACTGAGCTCCTCTCTCTCTAACAAGGTGAACTAGGGTCAGAGGTTTGTTTGCAGCTGCTTGTTGCCTGAAGTGAACGTGGAACGAGGCCTCAGTGCTGTGAGATGTGGGGGGTGATTTTCAGTTTTATGGTGCCGTGCAATCCTTCCAGTAAAACCAGTCCACGGTAACTACTACAACTCAACTCAATCTGAATGAATCAGAGTTTCCAAGTATCCTGCTCAAATGACCCCCCTCCTCTGCTCACACACACACACACACACTCACGTCCTCTCCTGAAGCCACCGCAGCAGTCAGAGGAAGCAGCCTGCAGCTCACGGCTGCAGTGAATTATCATCCAGTGGTGGCCGCTCTCTGCTGGATGCTCTGCCGGGATGCTGCTCTGCTTTTGAACTCTCCTTCACCTTTCTTTAATATTCCTCCTTGTTCTCTCCTTTTCTTCTCATCCTGTTATTCTCTCTTTGCCTCTCACTCTTTATGTAAAGTCATAATCACAGTATGAAAATGCTGACATTAAGCCAACCCTTGCACACAGTTTCCTTGTCGCAGACACATCACAGCAGATGAAACATATTTTGGTTTCCTCTCTTTTGTGCCTGCGAGCTCAGAAACTCAAAGTGTTCATGTGTATTCTTTTAAAGTTTCAGTGTGTAAGATTTAAAGGGATTTAGTTGCACCTAGTGGTGACGACTGCAGATTACAACCAGCTGAAACTTCTCCTGGTTAGAATTCCTTCAGTGTTCATAGTTCAGGAGGTTTTTACCAGGAGCTGAATTATCCACAGAGGTCTCTTCCTCTCAAGAACAAACAGACCAGCTGATTTAAAAAACATTAAATAAAGTAGTTTCACATTCCAAATATGTGTTTTTTATGCTACTCATGGCTGAGGGGCCTCTGACAATGGCAGCTGATGCAAAAATACAATGTCTCTATCTAGAGTCGGTGTTTGGTTTGTCTGTTCTGGGCTACTGTAGAAACATGGTGGTGCAACATGGTGATCTCTGTAGACGAGGACCTGCTCCCTGTGTAGATATAAACAGCTCATTCTGAGGGAACAAGAACACAACCATTCTTAATTTCAGGTGATTACACGCTAAAGAAAACACTGATTATGTTATATTCAGTGTCTGATAATATTTCCCCCTGAATCCTGCACACTGGACCATTTAAGGTCGATCTCAGCCATCTCACAGTCATTCTGCTGAACTGGAAACAGTGAACACTGTCTTGCTGTATCTTGTGTGGAGGACCTTCTCTGAGTGCAGCTAGTTGTTTTTGACAGAAGCTTTGGACCGAGATTAGGTCAGAAGTTTTCAAGCAAGTCTCATGTGACTCATCCACTATGCTACAACCTCATCATGCAGTCTTGTCTGTGGCCTAACACAAAACACTGACCACGTTAATCATGCACATTAATATTTCACTATTATTCCAGACTAGTCCATAGCCATTGGTAGCTTTGTCACCTTCTACCTATGCCAGTCCTCAATGCCTATGTGCAGTTTCACATAGATTGACCACGTCAGTGAGTAGAAAAACGTGGGACAGACAGAATGACTGACTGACAGAATGACACACTGACAGTTTCCGTGATTATGTACAGCATACCATACCATG
>NC_065511.1:43869949-43886183 GCF_006386435.1 Epinephelus moara
CTATAGCGCCCCCCTTTGGCCAATTGATGTAATATTGCTTCATTGGCATCCTCCCATGACCCTCTACCACTGTGCCAAATTTCACATGGATTGACCAAGTCAGTGAGGAGAAAAACATGGAACACACACACACACACACAGAGTTTTGATCATTATATAGTAAGATATCACAACACCGACCTTTTTCAAAAAGATGGTTGAAGGAATGACAGAGGGAGGCCGAGCACACACAGTCCAACAGGTCCATTATCAGGAGGAAACTTTAAACATTTTATTATGATACAAAGAGGTAAAATGACACAAGCAGCTCCAGCTGTTCCTCTGTTTCATATTTTGACATGATAAATAATGTTAGGACTCATTAATCAGCACGGCTGCATGTAAACTGGAATATTAGTGCAATATTCATTGTCATTAGCGATGTGAAGAGCTCATTAGGAATATTGTGTTTTTCGGAATGGGGGCAAAAACATTATTTATGTCATTATTTAATGTTTGTTAACACATATGAATGCTGTGATTTCTTGTCATGAATGAATATTGAATTGTTTTTGTATTAACACCATGCAGGAAACACGTTTACCTTCTATGTTGCAGGGACACATTTAGCTATGGCAGACAAGAAGACATGTTTTACACTGCGCTGAAAAGTTTATCAGTGTGAAGATTTATTTTTGTGTGAAGTGGACTCATTCCCTCTCAGCTGTGTGCAGCCAGCGAGGTGTGTTTATTTACCTGTTCTATGTTTCATTGTGCGAAGATCAAACTTTAGTTTGTGTGTGATGTGAATGCATGCTTATTCTGCTCATTATCATATATTACAAACAACTCAATAGCAGATTGATGACAGTGGTGTTGACTAAGGTGCAGTTGAGTCAAAGAAATCCATCAGTAATGAAGAACCACAGAGTCGTGTGTTTCCTGGAGCGAGTGACAGAACTTATAAAGCTGGAATCCTTAAACAGACTGACAAACATCAGTGGGACAGGAAGTCTGATTAACGTGGTCTAAGACTTTTTGTAAATTGGGTTTAGGTCGCTCCAGGCCTGCAGAGAGAGACAGTCTTTTTTTACCAACAGTTTCTAACAAGTCTGAACATCGAAACGTTACTCCAGTTTTTGTGTTTTCCTTTTATTTACTGCTAACTGATAGATTTGGGTTGTGAGAATATAAAGACTGGTCTCTCCCTCTATCTTTCTATCTCTCTCTCTCTCTGTGTCTCTGTCTCTCTGTGTCTCTCTCTCTGTGTCTCTGTCTCTCTCCTGGCGTCGGGGTTACCTGCTGGTCATCTCAGGGGCCAATCACAGCACTCATACATCACGTCTTTGTTAGGAGGAAGTCATTAGGTTTCTGCGGTGACCCAGCCTTGACCCTGCTGGAGCTGCATTAAAATCCCCGACCCAGGGGTCAGGGCAGGGGGCAGGGCTTATACTAAGCTTCAGCCAATGACAGGCGACCCGGGCCCCCTGCCTGCACTGTGGGATACGTCCCAAGGTCTCCTCTGTGAGTGAGTGTGTTTTCCTTGCAGACCTGCTCTCTTAGACGTTGAACTGTTTGCAGATTTTTCCACACAGAGCTCTGCCACTGAAACCTGTCGGTCCCAACTGTCTGTCAGAGCAAATAAAACCTCTTCATTCAGTGTCAGGAAATCTTCCTGGAGGACTCTCTCACGATCTCTGGCCACAGTTGTGTTTTAACTGCACAAGGTGCAAGGTCATCGCACTCAAAGCATCGTTTTCATTTTATCTTTAGATGAGACACGTTAGGAACATTCTGACTGTTGAAACCTTTGAGTGATGATTTTTACTTTTACTCTTGTTGACTCTGTGTGCGTGCTGCATGTGTTACAGTTCCTATAACTGGATGTAGATTTTTCACTGGTTGCATTTTGTTTCCTCCTGGCCTGAGGGACAATGTAACTAATTCAACAGGTAGTCTACACTGTACTTTCTGAAAGCAGTTTACTGTTAGCGTATACAGATTATTAAAAAAAAAAAGTAATTTGTGCTTTGCTTTGTTCTTGAAAATACAGACAGTACTTACTGACCCTCATGTAAGTACTGTCTGTACATGACCCTCAAGTCAGTTTTGCATGCCGCGGCTTCAGGGACGTTTTTGAAATACATTAGCGGAGTTTTATTACATTTTCAAAATGTGGGTTCCATGCACTTCAAGTGTAGCTGTTATTCCGGCTAGCTGTTATCCTCCGATACCCCGAACGAGTCTTGTGGATTAAAAAACTACACTGGACTTTTTGTCGGCATGAGGGTCAGTAAGTACTGTCTGTATTTTCATTCTAAAGTGGCCATTTCCTTTAAAACAGTTTCACAATTTCTTACAGTTAAAAGTTTCAGACCAACTTCTCTCTTCAGCCTCAATGAGGGTAAAAAAACTCACTAAAATGTGATGCAGTTCAACCGCTCCACAAACTACAGCCTTTAAAATGACCATCAACAACAACAACAAAAAAATGAACATGACCGTTACCCAGCAAGCATTTTTTGGTTTAAAAAACGTCTAATAGCCGTCTACATGAAGACCTGACGTCTAGGCTAAATCACGGCTGAATTTGGGCTGTCAGTGAAAATTTGGTAGACGTCTAACCATAGCCAAAGTGTAGACATCATCAATTACACAGCTATGTAGAGACCATGTCCAAAAAATGGAGATAAACATATTTTAATTACTGTTGACTCTCCATACATGATTGAATATCATACCGCACGCCATCTGCAATGGCGAAAATTACATTTAATCAATTTCAAAATTAAATCGGCTAGATTTGGGTTTCATGTAGCTAGACTAAATCGGAGCTAAATATAGCCAATATGTTTAAATCATGACTATTGCTTGCTGGGAACCCACCTGCCAGAATAAAACGTTACATTGTAGGTTTCTGCAAACCATGGTCACATATGTACGTTATCATGTAGTGGATATGTTAAAACTGTTTCTCTACACTTTGGTTCACACTATGGTGAGGACAAGATCATGTTTAAGCTTAAAATACCTGCTTTTGGTGGTATGATCTGGCTGGAGATGCAGCAATGTCTCTGTAAGAAACAACCTCTTTGCATGGTCATATCCTGCTAGAAGAACAGCAATGAGTCACTAAAAAACACCAGTGTCTGGTGGCTGATATTAAAGCACCTGAAATACAGCAATGACACTTAAAAAACGACTGTCCTGTCCATGGTCCTATGGCGCTGGAAAAGCAAGACTTGTGGGTCAAAGCCCGGGGCGGAAACTGTGGAGCATGCTCAGAGCGCCTCGGCCAGTTTGGGCCTGATTGACTGTATACATGCAGGAGTCACATGATCTGGGTGTGTTAGTCCCACTGTGACACATTCACTGCAGGACCATTTCACTCACACTGACATGTTTACAGAAGACTGACACAATAAATCCATTTCCCCTCGTGTCATGTACTGAGTGTCTGAACAGAGTTTTACAGAAACCTCTTTTCATTGAGCTAAACACAGTTTTGTGTGGTGTCATGTTTTGATATGTTTGAATTGATTCTTGTTGTCTGTGGAGCTGTTGCAGGTCTTCCTCAGAGCCTCCTTCCACATGATCATGTGACCCCAGGTATCTGATAAGTGCTCTACCAGGCCACGCCCACTCTCTCTTTCTCCTCCCTGGCAGCAGCTCTTCTGTCCACCACCACACGCCTCCTTTGTTATCTTCTTAGAATCATTTACAATAAACTTTATTTAATTAAGTCCACTTCGTTGACTCCTCGGTGTAGCTCCTTTAAGCCGGGGCTGTGACACATTGGCGGCTCATCGGGGGTAGTTGTCTCAGGGGAAGTGTCTTTGTGCTGTGTAGGTGTGTTTGCTTAGTAGCTGCTAAGTCATCTTCCTGTTGGTGAGTATCTACGGTGTGTACAGTGTCTGGGTGCAGTTTGGTGTTTCACTGATCTCCTTGGTTAGTTAGGGAGCGACCAGCTGGATCGAGTCATTCATCCTTCCTTCGGGCACTCATTTGTTATTTTGCCTTTTTTGTTTTCAGAGTGATCCTGGGTGGAGACCTGGTTCTCTGGCAGGGGTAAGCATGTCAGGGCCTCGGCTGTGTGCTCGGCGTCACTGATTCTCTGCTTTTAAAGTCGCCCCGAGCCCAGCACGCTCCAGAAGATATTTAGGCTGAGTCAGTGTCAGGCAGGTAGCAGGGGGGGTCGCTTCTGTTTGTGCACTCAGACTCGCTGTGGTACTGTGGTCTGATAGAGGGAGATTAGTTAAATCCATGATTAAGTAGCAGCTTGGTGAGTTGTGGTGTCCATGCACCTGACTCATGTTGTGCAGCTTTTAGTGTGTCAGGGTTCCTTCAGTTGAGGTCCTGCTGGGTGACACTGATGGTCACCTGAAGGCTCCATTTGATGAATGGGAGCTACCTTGGTGCTACCTTTGTAGCTTGACTGGTTTGAACATTCAAGTCGCTGCTGTTTGTGTGGACACTTTTGACTGTGTGCAAATATACACTGTTTGTTTTGGTGTCCTCTTGAAGGACTTTAGTGTCTCAGCTGTGATTCAGTGTAGCAGAGGCCTTTAATATGGCCTCCCTTGATGACTGTATGGAGGCACCCTCAGAGGAGTTGCTTGATCAATTTACCAAAAATAAGATCTGCTGAAACTTGCTCATCATTATATAATCGAGATTACTCCTGAGGATCAACGCCTAAAAGAAACTATTAAAAATGAAGTTACTTTAACTGGACACAATCTTTTTAAGACTGCTCCTGCACCACAGGCCTCAACTGAGCCTGCAGTTCTCCTGGCTGATCTATCCAAAGATAGTGAACAAAGAGTGAACAAGGCCAAAGTCAGATCATAGAAACACTGATATGACATATAAACGTACAATGCCAACATCTTCTGGTAACTGTGCTGTGATGAAAGTAGCATTTATTGCAGAGCTGTTGTATCAGACTGTTCGAACAGTCATACGTACAAATGTAGTTCTGTTTATGTGCATCGTCTTATTTCACTGGACGCTCCTCTGTGCCGTCAGATGATGACGATATCCAAGCTGAGGATGTAAAATAGTGTTCTGTATTTTTGAGTTATTTTAAATGAAAAATTGTAATAACAATAAAATGCACCCTTGATGGCAATTTACAGCAAACAACTCAAGCTTCCTGTCCTCCCTGATACAATCCACCCTTGTGTCCCACTTGACTTAGAAATCAAACTGTCACCCTTGTGAAATGATTTTACAAAAAAAAACAATTTCAGCTGAGACTAACCAGCTCTGGACCATGACCTTTGACCTCTGAGTTTCTTGTAGAAGTTGTGTGTCAGCACAGTAGGTTTTTGTCTCATCATGGTGAACCCGCTGACGCTGACCGGTCCCCACTTTCAGTGGATGCTCCGATGAGTCGCCCATGGGTGGGGGCAGCTGGGGATGATTGACAGGAGGCATAATGTGGCGCCGGGCGTCCCCTTACCCTCCATCTCCCCTCTTCACCTCTCCTCTCAACTTCCTCTGCCCGGATCCCCTTTCTGGGGGTCAAAGGTCATTCATTAGGATGCCCTCTGTCCCTGATAATACACACGCGTATACACAGAGTGTGTGTGAGGGTTATAATCGACACAGGACTGTGCTCGGGGCTGCAAGGGCCAGAGAGGGTTGACAGCTACCATCAGTCTTTAAACAACCCCTGAAAACTACACACACACACACACACACACACACACACACACACACACGCGCGTGCGCTTCACCCTCAGGGGTATTAGTGTCCTCTCTCTGCCCTGAAAGGGACTTGCACTGACCGGTCACACTGATGACAGAGAATGGGACGCTCCATCGGTTTGGCACCGCAGCCTCATCTGAAACATTTTACACTGATCAGGTGTAATCAGATTACTGTTCATCTCAAAGTGATACTTCTCCTAAAAGTCTCTATTTTTAGCATCAAACGGTCCCTGCAGGCCTGCGACCAGGCTGTGAAGACTTGTACAATGTTCCCACACAGTTATCCGTACATTTTCAAACCTTTCCAACAACTTTTCCATCATGTCTGACACCATCTCCAGTGCTTTATTTAAGTAGTTTGACATTGCAAATGATGCACCTACTGTATATCGCGATCACAGGGTGCAGTAATGAGGCTACTCCAGTGAGCTACTACAGGCACTGTAGCAAAACTTTACTGTGGAATAGAGTGCCTTTGTATCTACACGTACAGTAGACACAAAGTGGTTACGGCAGGCGTGACGTATGCGCCGGCACTGGCAGTCTGCTGAGCGGCTTTTTGGTTGTCTTGATGCTTTTTCCCTTTAACATGGCTCACCAGAGCTGCTTGTTGGCAACATTGAACGTTTTGGTGCAGTCTACATCCAGCATGGCTCAGGTCTTCCTCGATACATACATGAGTCATGTGTTATATTTGTAATTTGAAAGCCATGCATTATTAAATCCACATTTCCAAGGAACTGCTATTGCGTAACGTTATCTTAGATATGTTTTGGGATTTTTGGGGATTTCCTGGTGATTCTGTCGCAGACACGGGGCTGCAAGCTGAGTGCCAAAGATAATCAGAGCCGTGATGCTCAGTCCAACAGCACGACCTCGAGTGTGATGTTGCTTTTATGCAACAACTCTACAAGCTCCATTTATCAACAATAAAAAGCAACAACAGGTTCTGATTTGTTTGTTTATTTAATGATTTATTTGGCTCCGCCCACACAAATAGTTCTGCAGCTAGACTGAGACTGGACTGTTGCTAAGTGACACATAAACACTTCCACACGCTAGCTCGCCACTTTACTAACTTCTGTGTAGGTTGACATGTCACCACAGACCAGTGGCTGTATATCATGTAGGCTACATCTGTGTGTCTCCATTTATTTAGCGTGCAGTGACATCAGTCTGTTGACAGTCGCTTTTGTGGCATACCTGTGATACTGATGAGTCAACAGCTTAATCAGCACGTTGTGTCGTCTTCTGACGTCATAGAGCACACCTGGAGATTTGCAGTGAAGCATTCAGGTTTCTTTCTGTCCCTTCATCCTTTTCTGACCGTTCATTATTTCACTCAAATGTCACTGGTGGAAACATTTTCTTCTTTATGGTGCAACATTTGTTACAACCATTAATGTCATAATTCCAAACCATTTCCAGGCCTGGAATATATTCAGGACTGAACCCCTGCATGTAGTTTCATCCTTTAGGGAGCACAGAGGCTGCCGTCAGCCGGGACTCAGAGCCGTTACACCTGATGGACAGACGGCAGCGGACTGGTGATACTGGGCGTCTCTCAGTAGGAATGCATTGACATGTGTGAATCAGGGAGGTGCTGCTGGAAACAAGTCCACTGTTTGTCCTCAGTGAGTCTTTAGCAGGTAAACAAAGGTATAAATGTGTCCATTTACAGAAGGACGCAGTTTTTCTTTCACTTCAGATAAGAGGAGTTTTCAGTGTGTTTGGAAACGTGTCGCTGCCACTCACACCCACTCAGGACACACTTTACATTCTGTTTCCTTGGAACTGGAAACTTCATTTCTGTTCCGGTCAGAACAGTGATTTTGTAGTTCCTTCAGTCTGTGTCAGCTCAGAGGAGGAGGGAGGATGAAGCAAAGGTCAATGATTTTACTGGGTGGATGGATGGCAACTTTATTTTTAGTTCCTCTGAGCACTTTGAGTATTTTTGTTATTTTAACATGGAATAGAGCTTTGTGTCATCATTTTAAAGACACACCTTTTTATGTTTCACAATCGTTTCTACAGCTGATATCCTTAAAGAGATCACGGTTTATCCACTTTTGTTTTGAGAAATATCGTCATGTGCTGTCTTACTGAGACTGAGACTGAGACGAGTACAGACTCAGCTGTAATGACCAAGTCACTGAGTGCACATGGGATTTGACTTTGTTTTTTTTGTGCTCTTGGTGTTCAAACATGGAAATAAAGCATCAGTCAGTGTTGGGCGGTTACAGTGACGTAACCAGTAAGTTTTTAAAAAAATATTAGTTACCCCCCCGAACAAAAAACTCATCACAATATGACTTTTATTTTGTCTGTGGGACAGACGTGACGCTCTGACAGCTCTGCACTAACATGATCAACTTCTCCTCCATATTTACACAGACTGATATTTACAGAAGGGAAAGATATCTGTCAGCTGTGATTGGCTGGTCCTCGTCACATGACTTGTGGTGCGTGCTGCTGCGTTCCAAAAGTTGAACTCGGTGTATCTCTGGGGACAGCCGTCACGCCATGAAAAATAGGCGCTCGGGAACGCATGCGTGCCATGATGGCATGCGTACAGCTCCTAAGTGACACTGCCCAGCGGCGTATCAGATTGCCATAAAAGCTGCCTTTTGGCATTGATGCTGACATCACTGACAAAACGGTGATATTTGACGACTTGGGAATGAGAAAGGGCGGGAGATGCAGGCAACGTTTGAAGATGCAACATTGCTGCTAGTTCTTTGTTGTCAAGCTGGTGTGTCTGCGCCTTTACACTCAGCTGCTGGACAGATGACAAGAACATGGTTGCTCCAGGTACTGAGACTCTTTCCACTGTGATAAACACAACCTCAGACCTCCTGAAACACCGACCGCGACCAACAGCACAACAACATGAAGCTCGTGGAAACACACCCTGCCCAAAGTGAGCCCTACATATCCATCGAGTTCGAGGCTGGTGACCCTCAGCTTATCTTACCATAAAGACTCCAGACAGACGTGTTTTACTTTTTATAGGAGGCTTCCTTGAGTCTCTGCTGGTTGCCAGGCAACCTGATGGTGGTGACATGACAAACAAACAATATGAAACAAACGAGGTACGAGGTGATGATTAGTGAGCTTAGGAGGTTTCCCTCTGCTCTGAGTCTTCATGGGACAGATGTCCTGACTGAGAAGGAACATTTAAGAGAAAGTTTATCGTAAGATAATTTTTCAATTTTTCTTTGGTTTATAATTTGGTTCAGAACTGTATTAAAATTTCTGTGACTCAGTTTATCATCGCCGCCAGTGCACCTCCTGCCAAACATGACTGTTGGATTCTCAGTCACACATATTACTGTGTATTTCCCTGGGCTACAGTCTGATCAGCACTCAGACCAGAACAGTTATTAATTCCATTAATATTTCCATATAATTCTCAAAATTCCCAGTCTCCCTATTTGAGCTGGATGTTTTTTTTTCTTGTGGCAGAAGCAGAATTAGGTGACTGAGAAACTGAGTGTGTTTCTCTGGAAACGTCTGTGGTTGGGATGGAAACCGTCCCTGCTCTGTGACGCAGATTCAGACTGTCAGTCTGCTGCTGGTCGCTGATTACACACATGGAGAGGGATACTAAGTGTTTATATTTGCCTTGTTTACACCAAGTAAACAGCTAATCCAGTATACACACACACACACACACACACACACACACACACACACACACACATGTAAGTTTACAGTGTGTTATTTAAACTTTCTCTTTCATTCCTTCGTCCTAAAAACACACACAATCACAAATCTGAAAGTGAGAGGGAAGTTTCCTGGAACGACTGAAGTTCCAGTGAAAATCTACAATTTTATTGGAGGAGAAATAAATACACACCAATGAATCGATATTTCACAATATGTTATTATCAGGAAAGAGAAACAAGTCAGTCCAGTGCTTGATCAGTGCACCCCGCAGGCTTCAGTGTCCCTAACACTACACAGAAACACACTGCATGATGTCTGTTGAACTTACTGTAAGCTGAAAACATACCGGCACCGCCGCAGCACACATTGTCTCACCTGAAGAGCCGATCTCCAGAGCTGTGACTCGCCAGGAAGTATCTTTGGGCCACTGTCTTTATAGTGATGGGATTGTGAGTCATTTAGCTCAGGAAGTTCTCGATCTGAACGATGAATCTCTCCAGAGTTCCATGCTGAGGAGAGGAGTTGAGCTGCCGTAGGAGCAGAGAGAAAGAGCTGCTACGGGAGCCTGAATGTGTGAGCAGAGAGTGAGTGAAGGAAAATGCATTTCATTCTGGTGGCGGCGAGGCTGGAAATCGGACAGTGGCGTGAAGTGCCACAGGGCGGCAGGGCAGGGTTGTAGTTTTTGACACGTGCCGTTTGCTGCTATGTGTGGCCTTTAGAGTCGTATCAGTAGTGGTGTCTATCTTTTCTGGTGATGGGGCCTAGCAGCAAATTCTGTGCCCCATGCACGAGCAGACTCTGTGGGCCCCTGCACTTCATCATCAATGTCTACATTTTGACTTTACATTTTTACTGTCAGTTTGCTTTGTCTTTCTTCTTTGGAAGCCTGGTTTCATTTCTTTGGGAAAGACGTGTACTTTGGAGCTGCAGCGGCAGAAGCAGTCACTCACTCACTCACTCAGTTCTGATGCATTTAGAGACAGATCCTGGTGCATGGAGGATGAAACCATTGTGAGCCTTTAACGGGTGAGAGGAGCCTCAGAGAGCTTCCACTTTTTTTTTCATACGTTTTGTCTATGAACCAATTTAGTCACCCAATTTACTAGTTATAGCACTTATTATATAGAATGTAAACAGTGGGCCCCCTCTCATTTGGGCCCCTGGGTAATCAGTCACACACACTGCACTTGGTGGGAGCATGGATGTGAATGACAAACCTCGTTTAGTGACCATAGCAAGATACTGTGATTTGACTGTACAACTCATCCTCACTGTGACCTCGTCACATGTCCATGTCTGGTCAAGGACTTCCCACGTCCACATATGACGTCCAAGGTACCCTGGGTGTGTTGGTTGTTGACAATCTGGGATGCCGTGTCAACTCTTTCAAAATAAAAGTACTATGTCAGTGCAACATCATGGTTTGATTTTTTTTTTTTCCAGGCATGGTTACGTTTCAGAAAAAAGAGCAGGGTTTGGCTTTACAATCTCACAGGAAGTGAACACCTGCGTCCTGGGTGACAGTCGGTGGTTGTTGGACCCATCCTCCACCTCGCCCACCCAGCCTAGTTGGACTTTTGTCCCCTTAACTTACATTGTTGCTTGGCCGTGTTTCCCCCTGACACCGCTGGGCACCATTACAGAACAGTGACTGAGAGTGTATTACAGGTATGGACGTTTTCATTCAGTCATTCACAGATCTCCTAAAGAAGAGCTGATTGCTTTAACTGGCAGGTATCTTAGCCAATCACAGTGTCCTCCCACCTCGGCTCCACCCATGTCCCGCCCTTCACCCAGATTATGATTTTATTGCACCAACCGAACCACTGAGGAAGATGACGGTGAGCTGTGCAATCAAATTATAGCCTTCAAAATGTTCCTGCAGTGACGTCACTGACAGTGCATCCATTTTGCCCTCCAGCAAAGTATCAACCCTCTGACAGCTCCAGAGACACACTACATTCCAGCTGCAGCTTTGGTAAATAAAACTAAACAAAATGAAAGTATTCAGTGTACAGCATGCTTCTAAAAAATCTCTCTCTAGTTACTTTATTATTTTTTCATCATTCACTCGGGCACACATTCATCACTCGGTCAGGACAGCTGGTACAGGTCGTGCACCTCGTTGAGCAATCTTGAGTGACGTCCCACATCCGACACTTTAAGTATAGGCTTTCTCTCTGTTTCTGTGTCTTCTTCTTCTTCTGTGGTTGCAAAGCGCTGCATGCATTGTCTGAGCTCAGTGTGACAGTTTGATGAGCCATTAGTCGACATAATTTATCTGTGTGTTCACTCTGCCTGCAGACTCTCTGTCTGCTGCGGGACGGCGTGCCTTTGTCCTGACTGCTGCTACGGGGCAGGGCTTGTCACGCACACACACACACATTCATACACAGAGACACACACATCACTGAAGTAAAAAATGGTGTTCCTGTGTTTGGTAAGAATGACATGGCGTGGTGTTGCAAAGTGTTAAAAGTTCACAGATGACGTAAAAGTCGTGAGCAGTCAGGTTAATGAAACATGCATCATCTTAATGTAAACTCTCTCAGTTTCATCACGTCCAATAAATCCTCTGTTTTCATAAGAAAACTGTTTGTGACGACATGTTGATGCTGTTTTCTGTCAGGGCCGCATCATACTGGAAAAAACTGACAATGTGATAGATATTTCTGTTACCAAATATATATATTTAGTATATAACTTGAATAACACCACGTGGGTCGGACACAAAAAAAAAAAAAAAGACATCTGGGAACCTGCTGTTCATTTCCTGTGTCACACCAAAACACAATGGAGTGATTTTGTTAAAAACACAGTGTGTTGGTATGTGTAGCTATAGATATATAATCATAGATGACTCATTGCTGTGGCTACTGTGCGTCAACATCACCGCCATCTTGGGGAGGTCACTGTCGGCTGGCTAGTACTGTTGTGTATGGAGATAAGTCTTCAGCAAAATCAGCGTGCTCACTCAAAAGTCTCAAAGTGTAATTGGGTGCCGGTCTAAAAAATTACAGCAAAGCAGAAAAACCCGACAGCACTCACTAATAAGTATAATACTTTTTAATATAGTGGATTGAACAGCAGCAGTCAAACGGACATGTTTCAGCTCATAGCCGTCCTCAGCGTTAGGAAATGACCACTTTAGAATGAAAACACAGACAGTACTTACTGACCCTCATGCCCACAAGAAGTCCAGTGTAGTTTTTAATCCACAAAACTCGTTCAGGGTATCGGAGGATAACAGCTAGGAGTGCTGTGTTTACATGGCAACTCAAGCGCGCCTAGCTGATGGCTAGTGGTGGTGCTAGTTCTCGAGTCTCGTGCAAGTTGCCATGTAAACACAGCACTCCTGCAGGGCAGGCTAACTGACCACGGTGAGAAATTATGCTATAAAAGTGGAGTAAATTACATCTTTTTAAGTCAGTTTTGCATGCCGCGGCTTCAGGGCATTTGGATTACGACGGACGAGCTGTTCTGGCATTTTTGAAATGCATTAGCATTACATTTTCAAAATGTGGGTTCCATGCGCTTCAAGCGTAGCTGTTATCCTGGCTAGCTGTTATCCTCCGATACCCCGAACGAGTTTTGTGGATTAAAAACTACACTGGACTTCTTGTGGGCATGAGGGTCAGTAAGTACTGTCTGTATTTTCATTCTAAAGTGGTCATTTCCTAACGCTGAGGACGGCTATGAGCTGAAACACGTCCGTTCGACTGCTGCTGTGCAATCCACTATATTAAAAAGTATTATATTATTAGTGAGTGCTGTCGGGTTTTTCTGCTTTTTTTACACTTTGAGACTTTTGAGTGAGCACGCTGAGTTTGCTGAAGACTTATCTCCATACACAACAGTACTAGCCAGCCGGCAGTGACCTCCCCAAGATGGCGGCGACGTTGACGCATCGTTGAAACGGGCCGAAGCCGTCAACAAGGTATCTACTGTATATGTTATCTATGTGTGTAGCATGCTACGTTAGTGATATGTGTCACATGATGTATATCATGTGACATTACATTATGTTATTTTAAGCCAGAAATCCAACCAAGTGCTTTTGTTGCTCACCTGGTAGAGTGTGCGCCACATATTGTCCTTTGCAAGGACAAGCTCAGGTTTGATTCTGACTCCCGTCACTTTTCTGTGTGTCATCCCCCACCTGTCTCCCACCTTTCTTGTCTGTCTTATAGAAGGAAAAATGCACCCAAAATAATAATAATAATAATAATAATAATAATAAAAAAGACGTAAATCTAAAAACTCTGAAGACAGCAGAGTGTTCTGAAACGACACAATGCATGATCAGGCATGACACACCGTCCCTGAACGTCCAAAACTGAAGCAGGAGGGCAGCTGGTGCGCCTTATTTTGACCTGTAGCTCCACTGACAAAGCACCAATATTTGACAAGTTGAGATGAGAATCTACTGGACTTCTTTTGTAGATCAACATTAGCGTTACCTCTTCTGAACTGTAGTAGCAGACCTCTGGTGTCTTTAGGCTAACAAATTAGCTTTAGCCTGACTCGTAGCTGCTAACTAGCTTTTACAGTGCGGGGCAGCTCTGCAGTGAAGAGCGGACGCAGACGTTGTGATCACATCACATTAAACAGATGCTTCATCCCTCGTGTGCAGCAAACACAAAACACGACACTTTCTACAGCTGTTATTCTGAAAGCTGCTGAAACCTGAGTTTATCTCGACCTGCTCTGCTGAAAACTGCAGCTTTGGAAAAGCATATGGAGACGAAATACTGTATGATGAACGCTTCACCAGCAGCATTAACATTAATCTGGAGTTTTGTTTTTGGTCAACTGATGGATGTTAACTCCAACAAGCACTCTCTCTCTTTTAGCTCTGTCTGGGTTTCAAACAGCTCCTCAAAAAACACAAGACTGAGCTGAAATGTAATAATAAAAAAAAGGGTTCCATAGGGCCGGAGGAGAGCCTCATAAAACTGCTTTCATTTTGTTGATGTAGCTAAACATATTAAAAAGTGCAGCGATGCATTCATTGTTAATGTGATGAACATGCTTTTAGGATCCAAAAAGTTTGGAAGGTCCTGAGAGCAACTTCTCTTTATACGTCCACGATACACAAGGAGAGCTGTGACGATGGTGTGATAGATAGCATGGAGGAAGGGGCGATGGCGGTGTGTTGGGGGAGCTGATTGTGCCCGGTGACCTCTGACCTATAGGGGGAGATCAGGCAGGGTTCATGGTGACGACAGATCTTCACAGGGGTCGTACGCACTCAAAAACTTGGTGACTGTCTAGAAACGTCAAGTTTGTTCCAAGCTATGAACTAAAGTTAGTTTCTGAATTAATTTCGGGTCATTCGGTGCACGAGCACAAGATTCTGTGATGAAATAATTACTGACAGGAATCATGTCCGAGACAAAGGCTGTAACAAACTGTCTTTGTCCTCAAAGTCTTTCTTCACCTGCTGTTAGTTTTAAATTACTGATTATTGATCACCTGTTGGTGTTTAGAGCTTCTGAAAATGTCCACAGGTCACTCCTTCTTTTGTCCAGTTATCCATGAGAGGAAACTAAACACAACGCTCCTCAGTGTCCATTTATCACGCCGACAGTGTTCTAAGGTATATTTTTTCCCTTTTGAATGACACCTGCTCTGAAAGGAAAGAAAAGAGGGAGCAGGACGGAGGGTGAACTCAGAGGTCAAAAAGAGCGATAAGACGCATGTAGGCAATGTTGGTTACATTCAGGATTAGAGTAATAATAGTCGACAAGGTAATGCTCAGCCTCTAAGTTCATAATACACATTCTTCCACAGGTACGGCCCCTCACTCCGCTCTCTGCCTGCTTTGGAGTTAAATGTAACGTCATCGGCGTCTTGTGTTTTCGCGGTTTCGGCCCTTACAGCTCTCGCACTTTGTCAATGTTGTAACTGGTGTGTTGCTCAACAGCTGCAGCGGAGAGAAGCGAGGGAACACTGAGGGGAGAGGCGAGGGGCTTTCTGTCTGGGTGGAGGACAAACTCCCAGTTCGATAAGAAAGGTGAGAGGTAAACATTGACCTGAGTGCTATCGCTGCTTGTCCAGGTCCATCTTTCACTGGAGAAACTATGCAAACAGCAGGGATGCACTGATAACTCTCTTTCACTCCACGCAGTAAACTTTAAGTATCGTCTGATAACGAGGACCAGACTGCAGGCGTCACAGTTTCTACCTTCACTTCAGGCTGTTGAGCAGAACATGATCATGGACTGTGTTTTCCTGCTTCAGAGCAGTCTGTGTGAAGAGGTTCTGAATATTTGACCTTTTATCATCAGGTGTTTCATTTCAGCAGATTATTTGATCTTGTGTACTTATAAATTAGCATTGTCAGATTTTTATTAAACATTTTGAAATGCATATTTCTGCTGCTGAATTTCCATGTAATCAACATCCATTGTGACGGTGTGATCGTGATTGTCCTTTTCCAGCAGAAGCAGTGGCATCAGGTTGTTGCTGTGTGGCAAGCCGTTTTAACATTTAATCACTAAGTCCGACTATCTGGAATTACCATTATAGATATCTATAACGTCATTTTGACTAGTAGTAATGTCATTGTGACTAGTATGAATTTTAATTTAAGATATCTGTAATGTCATTCTGACTAGTCAAAACTGAATGACAGATATCTATAATGTCATTCTGAATAGTCAAAACTACAATTNTGTGACTAGTATGAATTTTAATTTAAGATATCTGTAATGTCATTCTGACTAGTCAAAACTGAATGACAGATATCTATAATGTCATTCTGAATAGTCAAAACTACAATTACAGATATCTGTAATTCAGTTTTGACTAGTAAGATTCAAACTATTTTTGCCATTCATGTGTATGGGGTTTGTCATTATAGATATCT
>NC_065511.1:43887380-43890473 GCF_006386435.1 Epinephelus moara
TTGGTATGACTAAGTCATGGTATGGTATGCTGTACATAACCATGGAAACTGTCAGTGTGTCATTCTGTCAGTCAGTCATTCTGTCTGTCCCACGTTTTTCTACTCACTGACGTGGTCAATCTATGTGAAACTGCACATAGGCATTGAGGACTGGCATAGGTAGAAAGTGACAAAGCTACCAATGGCTACGGACTAGTATTATTGATTTATTTAGTTCCGCCATTTTTTAAATGTCTTCATTGTGTCCTTTGGCTGGGTCTCGCTTGAACCACGGTACACTGCCCCCACAATCTACGATGGTTCTGTTCTGTTAGGTCCAGATCTATAATCTTTCACAAAACATGCACAAAAGAGGACAGAGGGCTCTGTCTGTGTCTGTATACATTTGTAACGTTGAGCATAAATGAGCCTTTGGCGTCATCTCTGTGGGTCTATATGTGTAAGACCTGAGCGGACTCACCATGAGCTCTGTGATGTGGTATTGTTCTCTACTTGTCCACTCAGCTCCACCACTTTCCTGATCAGGTCAGACTGTCTTTATTTTTGGAACACTATTTTTTTTTCCATTTTTTTTGTGGGTTTGTTTTACTGGGAAAATGACTTACTCCATAAAAATTCACTGCTTTTAGACTGTGCTGATTTTCAGCCTGGTGTTGGTCCAGTGTGCTGATGGCTTCTTCCCAGTAAACAGTGAGCAGCTCCACTGGGCAGACACATTCGAGGGAGCTGGGAAACAAACTGGGAGGATAAGGCCGTAAAACCACAGCAGAAGTTTTTACTTCAGTTCAAAGAGAAGAAGGAAGGTAATACAAGATGACCCGTCTGTTAATGGCTAACTGGATCAGTACACATGTAGACACACACACTGCCCTCCTACATGAGCTCCATGCAAACCTGTAAGCAAACATATGGATGTGCACATAAAAAAGGCATTTGTACACAAAGAGTGAAACGGCCACTCCACAGGGTCATTTACCAGGTCGCTTTAACAACCCTCAGCTTGTTAGGATGAATCACTGTGAACTTTCCCATTTATCAGTCGCATTGCTGCAGATATTCTTTAAGTCTTAATTTCCAACTGAAATTCACATCTCTGCATCTCTGAGAGCAAAATGGCCACAAGGCTGGTTTCACATATATGACTCTTTAAATACAGTAACACACATTCATGTGTGTGTGTGTGTATGTGTGTGTGTGTGTGTGTGTGCATGTGTGTGTGTGTGTGTGTGTGTGTGTAAACACTTTCCAACAACTGTCGCTCCAAACATGAAGTCAGGATATTGAGTCTCGGCGACTCTCCCTGTTAATAACACCCATACAGCATATTTCCTGTGCCTGTCAGTCATAAACACACCATGAACACACGGCTCCGTCATGTTTGGCCACATGATGCCAGCTTTGTCCAATTTAATGACGCGTGAAACCAACAGCGAGCAGAGACGTTTCAACACACTTGTCACTATAATGTAGCTTGCAGAGAGACCTAAGGATCTATTCTATCGAGACGGATAAAGAACATCCTGGCTTATTTTGATAAGTCAAGCTAGTTTGAGTGGGAGATCCGTTCCATTATCGTGGCTTACATGCACCACTGCTCAGTAACCATGGTAACTTATACTGCTGAACGAGCCTGAAGAAAAATAGTAAAAGTAAAAAAAAATTTGCTGCGCCTTTTTATTGTTGCCAGGCAACCACGCCATCAACTCCTCACCCTAACCTTCCCCTGTAATCAATCTACCATTTTTTTTATTTTTTTTTTTAAATTATTGTATGTATCCTGCAGTAATCAGTGTGTAGCTGCTGCCATGTTGAGGCAGAGGGTGCTGTCTGTAGCTCTGGTTGAGGGTGAGAGGCTGTCAGCAGATAAACAGAGATCTGTGTGGGTACATGAGACCCTAAAAAAGAGGCTGGATCATGGGGAGTACCACCAGTTGGTCCAGGAGCTTCTCCTCCATCATGGACGTTAAAAGTACTGCACTTATCTGCTGTTTTCTATTGAGATGGTGCTAACTGTGCTTTGTAAAGTCGTATAGCTCTGGGTATCCAGCAACCACTACCACCAGTTTCTCCTCCATCATGGACGTTTACAGTACTGCACTCATCTGCTTCCACGCCTGCTGTTATCTATTTTTTTTTATTTACTTTATTAATCCCAGAGGGGAAATTCAATTTTTTCACTCTGTTGTCAATTACACACAAGTCCGAGCAGGACCTATACATGCACTAAGTGGAGAGATGTCAGAGTGGGGCTGCCCATGACAGGCGCTCCGAGCGGTTGGGGGGTTCGGTGCCTTGCTCAAGGGCACCTCGGCAGTGCCCAGGAGGTGAACTGGCACCTCTTCAGCTACCAGTCCACACTCCATATTTTGGTCCGGACGGGGACTTGAACAGGCACCCCTCCGGTTCCCAACCCAAGAACTGGAGATGAGATGGTGCTAACTGTGCTTTGTAAAGTCGTATAGCTCTGGGTATCCAGCAACCACTACCACCAGTTTCTCCTCCATTGTTTACCAACTGTAAACTGGTTGTTGTGACCACCACAGAAGCCCCGCCTCTCACATCATACCAGTGGACAATGGGAAAAAGTGAAGATGACGTGGGGTGCTTTTCAACTTGAGCAGTTCAGAGCGCACTGGCAAAAATGCCAGTTGCCTAGAACAGACCTCCATCAGCCTGGTTTGTTCTGCGGGAGAGAACATGGCTCTCGTTTGTACTTTCTTTTTACCTCCGCCAAGGAGGTTATGTTTTTGCCGGCGTTGGTCTGTTTGTTTGTCTGCAAAATAACTCAAAAAGTTCTGAACAGATATTGATGACATTTTCAGGAAAGGTTGATAATGGGACAAGGAACAGATGATAAAATTTTGGTGGTGATCGGTTAAAGCAAAGTGGATAAAATAATAAAATGGCGGGAAATCCGAGCTGCTTGGCGGAGGTCTGCGCTCTCCGAGTGCTTTTCGACAATTGACTGTTGTGGGCTGTTTGTATCCCAGTTTATAGAGTCATTTCTTTCTGTTACTGCCCAAAGAAAAAGCTTTGAAGAGATATCACCTTGTGTTCTGTCTGCTTCACAAAATAAATTTACTAAAGTCAACA
>NC_065511.1:43890973-43938322 GCF_006386435.1 Epinephelus moara
ACTAGAAGCTCAGAGAGGCGTATAGGACTGCGTCCCTTAAATTTTGTGATTTTTAAGATCTGTCAGAATCAGATATCAGTTTTATCAGATGAAGCATCAAAGGTTCGTTTTTGTAGGAAATAAACATGAAAATGACCAAAATGACACATTTAATATCGACTTCTTTTTGAATTTGTACAAACTTTGTTTCTGGATTTTCATGATGGTGATCAGAAGCTTTGAGGCAGAAAGATAATTGGACATTTCCTGCCAAAATATTACAGGATAACTTTGGCATTTTTCAACATGGACCTAATCTCCCTGTGTACACTGGTCAAAGAGACTGATGTGATCAACAGTGTTTGACAGTGGTCCATTATTGAGGCAGCAGCACAACCGGTAAATCCACTCTTGGAACAGCAGCTTTCTGCAGGAAAAACAGCTCCGGACTTCTTCTCCTCTTTGACCAGTAGAGGTCGTGCCAGGTGTGTGTGCACAGTGTATGGCTAGGAGTGTTTGGATAAACTGGAAGCACAACGAGCCAAAACTTCAGCGTGTCCATATTCAACAAAGATAGTCGATAACAGCCGCTGGAAGTGTAGCTCCTTATTCTGTTGGCACAGTTCAGGAATGCACAAACACAAATCACTCTTTACAACCGAGGCATTTTTCCTCTGTGGGCGCTCAGAGTCACAGCACCCACAGGAGCACCATCAGCTTCATGGCCTCACAGCAGCTGGTTCACCCTCCACTGCTTTTTATTCATCTCTGTCCTCGTCCACTCTTCGTCCGTGTATGGGCGGTGGTCAAATTCAGAAGCCTCAGTCAGGTAAATAATCATCCATGGCACTGAATATCTTTTAGAAAACACTGAACTACATTTACTGTAAACTACTGTGGTTATTATGATACTGTCTCCGGGTCTCACACACATTTCCACTGTTGTTTTCCTGCAACAAGTGACATCTGGTGATGTTTCAGGAGCAGCAGACCTCCTCCTTAACCAAGCAATGACAAACAGAACGGATCAAATGAAAGCTAAAGAGACACGTCAGCCACTTCTAATAATCTGTGGCAAAAATAACCAAGTTTTAAAAGTTTTTGTTCAAATCAGTGTCTTTGACGGGGAAATAGGGTCCAGGTTAAAAAATGCTGAAGTTATTCTTTCAGTTTAAAATGTTTTTACACATTTGTGCTCAACGTCTTCAGTGACAACGGACAGATGGAAACAGCACAGGGTTAATATTTAAGGACAGGCAGTTATAAAGCTTCTAGGTGACAGTATGATCACCATGATCACCCAAACATTCAGAATGAGTAAAAATCAGTGTCATGCAGACAGATTGAGGAGACAGGTCACACAGGTGTTTCAGGGATCATTTTAATGAATCACTGATTCTTCAGATCAGTTTATCAAATGACAAAATCCATTCCACAGATCACAAAGATCAGAGAGGTTAATATTCAGAACAGATGAGACAGAGAGATGAGAGACTTTTATCTGTAACCACACATGAGGTTCTCCTCCTCGAAGTAGGAGTGGCAGCACATGATGAGCTTCGTGGCCACTGAAACAAACTCTTCAAAGTCCACTTTGCCGTCCCGATTCTTGTCCAGATCGTCTATGATCTGACATGACTTTTGAACATTCTTGCTTGACTGTAAACAAAGAAAAGAAATGAAAGAATTATTGAGATATAATTGTGTGATTTTAACATTAAATTCTTCAGCACACTCAGAGGTGAAGTGACAGTGAGGTCAGTACCTCCAAGAGCTGACGGAGCTCTCTTTGGAACAGATCCCTCATCTCCCATCGGTTCAGGTGAAACTTGTCACTGTCTAAGAGAGCGTGGCTCTGGAACACATCAACCAGCATGTTCATGGCTGATTCCAGTGTTCCCTGCGCTGGGCAGTAGCCTGCGATTGGCTGGCACACTGGCTGTAAAGTGTGAAAAAATAAGACTTGAGTGATATAACTTTGTTGTCTTATGCAGATTAATGCATTTTTATTTGTTTCAGGTTTGTCCTACAGAATCACGTGTTAAGAGACGATAGAAACAGCTGTGATCTCTGTCTCACAGCCAGATTCAGAGTGATCTTGCTGATTGTGAAAGTGTTTGGATTGTTCTAATCGAGACATCACATGATCACTAACATGGATCTGGCACCTTTTAAATAGACGAGCTTCAAGAAAATAATGATTGTATTACGTTGTTGAAACTGCAGCTACGCCTCCGCCCTCTTGTTTTGAACAGAAACAAAGAAAATGATCTTTCCTCCGGGAGATCCTGACATGAAAAGTTAACAAGCTGTATTATAGAGTGATGTCATAGGTGTATGTTCTAACACAGAGACATTATCAAATTGGTTTCCATGAAAACATTAGATCATGTATTGTGCAGTAGAGTGTCATGAAAATGTTTTAAAATGGTCAAAAGTTCTGGTAAATTGTCTTTTTTTTTTTTTAATGCTCAAACATCGATCACGACCTCAGAAATCAAAATGTATTTTAAACATTATTTGTATTGCTGTTGGATCTGTGCTGCAGATTTGGGCTCACAAGTTTTTAAAGTACGGTGACTCAGAATAACAAAATGAACTCACTGCTGAGGTATTTAAAATGTGTCGTGGTGCTAATAATGCTCTTTTGGTAGTTTTGTATTTACTGCATTGTGCCAGCTGATCTAAATGTGTCAGCTGGTTGCCAGGAATCAGTCACTCCCTGCAGTAAATACTGCTGTCACATATTTATGTTCATATCTATATGCAGTATTTACTTGTTCCAGGCATGTTTAGAGTCTCAAATGGTCCCTTTTAAAAACGCAGTTTGAGTAGACTGAAAGACTCACCTCCATGAAGCTGCTCAGGAAGATCAGAAAGAAGAAGAAATGAATGTCACCTTGGTCTCATGACATTTATAGAGCTGCCTGTCCAGATAAAATCAGCTCTTCCCTCTGATGATGATGATGATGATGATGATGATGATGATTGTGGGTGTGGCTGCACCAGCAACACAACAACACATTCAGAACGTCTTGGTGTCTCATTGTAAAGTTTAATATTGTAATTCTTCTTGGTGAATAACGTGTTTGTGGGTGTCCCATTTTTATTTGTCATCATTCACAGGCCGAGATCACTCCAAGGTTCTGAAGGTATCTGGTTCTATCTGTTCTCAGATGCAGTAACTCCTTCTTGCTGTTGACACCATGACCAGCATCGACCTGTCGCTGTGTTTCACGTGTTCAAACTGGACCTGAGATGAGTGAATGCTGTGAACATGCAGGGGAATCTTGAGGCACAGTATGCTGTCTATTGGGGAACTGCCCATTGGTTCGACAGCCCATTGGTCCGACCATATTAAACCCATTGTTCCGAAGTCCCGTTGTTCCGAAATCATCATGATGCCCTGTGGTTAAGGTCTGGTTAGGTTTAGGCACAAAAACCACTTGGTTAGGGTCAGGAAAAGATCATGGTGTGGGTTAAAATGAAAAAGAAAATGACAAACACATAAGCTGTGAGCCTGCTCTGCCTCAAGCCTTTCTCAGCTGACCCAGAGCCAGTCGTGGCGCACCATCAAGGCAAAAATACGCCCGCCGGGAGCCGTTCAGCACCACGGACCGTCGGACTAATGGGATGTCGGACCAATGACATGGACCCGTCTATTGTTGCTGAGTGTCAGAGTCGGTTAACCATGTTCTCCTCTCAGTTTGACTTTTCTCTCCCCGTTCTACAAGACAATCATTGGCTCGAGAAATTGCTTCTTGATTTTCTTGTACTCATTGTCTCATAGCGATCGACCTGCATTCATTCTCAGGCTGCTGACTTTGATTTCTTCATCTGAGGTGACAGAGGCATGATAGGAGATCGTTCAGCTTTGATTAAAGAAGGGTTGATTCCAAGACTTGATATTGTCTCTTCTGTCTGTTAAAAATGTCTGGTATGTTGACCGTGTGTTGAGGGTTTGATCATGATCATGATAGCAGGGTATTCTAGACAGCACTCACAATTCAAGTTTGGCTTTATATTTAGGAAGCTCAGCTCTCTCTCTCTTTGCAGACAGATTTTTCTTCCAGCTGGTCTCCATGTTCAGACTTGCAGGCTGTCTGCTGCTGTTACAGCTGAAGGAAACGACTCTTAATCTAACAAGAAGTGGACATATTACAGCTTTATTATATCACCACTGTCACTGTATATTACATTTCAGCACATCCTCACTGTGACCTCGTCACATGTCCACGTTTGGTCATGGACTTTCCACGTCCACATATGACGTCCAAGGTATCCTGGGTGTGTTGGTTGTTGACGTTCTGGGACGCCGTGTCAACTTCAGCCTGTTACATGCATTGTCTGTTTTCAAAATACACTTCTGTTTTCACAGGAAATGTATAGTTTGCATACAGTCTCTTTCAATATAAAAGCACTATGTCCGTGTACATGCATGTTCGCCCAACGCACGTATGTGGTTGGCTTTCAGCAACAAAAGCAACAGTACAGTAAACTTGTAGATAACTCAAATACATGGAATAACTTAGGTGGAAAATGCTTTAACATTTCATGCAGCCTACATGCAGCCTCTTGGCTCAGCAAACGGTAAACAACCCCGCTGGCTTCTCTACGTGTCGCTTCCGTACCCAGTCAGTGGAGCCCAAATGAATACGCCGCGACGCTACGCTGACGTGATGCTTATGTTTGCAGCCGGTGGAGCCCGGCCGTAGAACGATCTGGGAAGCGTGGCCAGTGTCTTTAGAGATATGGTTCATGATAAATCTGCAAAGTCCTTTCAGAATCTCTTTGTGTGAGAACAATAACAGAAATGGTATAAAACAGTTTCTGAATGTTCATCACAGAAAAAGCAGTTTGTGCTTATGTAATTTTTAATATTCCTGCCTGTAGACACTGGCAGGGTAATATTTATGATTAGTTTGGAAGAACATCTCTTTAGACTTATTCATAGTAAGGTATTTATGAGGAAACATCCAAACCTTCTTCCAGTGTATACCATTTACAAACGATTCTCAACTCAACTCAACTCAAACTTTATTTATAAAGCACATTTAAAACAACCAAGGTTGACCAAAGTGCTGATTTGCCATGACATATGGAATAAAGACAACGTCTCATTGAAACAGGGCACGTATGGCTCTATCATTATTTTAGGAAGGTGACGAGAAACAGATTTTTCCTGCTGGGGAGTCAGCCGCATTTGGGGAAGGTACAGATCTGGGTGTCGGTCCAATTACATTTCTAAGAAACATTAAGTTAGTTGATGTAATCAGAGCTGCATCACTTTTAGAAAACTTGATATGATATGTATTAAATGTGCAAATGTAATGTTTCTGTGGTTTGCAGTCCTCTGAGGACTGGGCTGAACTCAAAGAAGGAGTCACAGGAGCTCTTGACTATATCGTGAAAATCCAGTCAAAGCAATTCATCTCTGACTTTGGTGAGTTCACATGAAGTTTTCCTTTTAAAAAATCTCTTAGTTCTTCAACTAAATTAAAACCAGATTGTCACAAAGCTGAAACTGACATTTGAAACTCCTGACAGGATGGTGCATGGTCTCAGATACCTTGTTCATGTTGCACATCTTTAATACAACATACTTGTGACCAGATAAGATGTGTATCTGAGCAGTCCTGTGACTTCACACTGTCAGATAAGACACCTGTCCCTACTTAACTTCAACTTATCTTCCTTCCAATCAGGGCAGAGCCACTGTGCTTGTTTTTAATCTACCACTCTCAGTCTGAAGACGCCACTGCCTTCATGAATGCAGAAACTGCAAGTCAGTGTAGATAAGTTCAGTTATCAGCCACACATCCCACAGCTGAGTTATGGGCCACCATTTCTCACCACGAGGTCTAACTGTGAGCCCATAAATGCACGTCTGTCTTTAGATAGGTATCAAAAACAGGTACAGCCACCACCAGCTTCACCTTTCAACTTGGCTGAACTCTTCTCAAGATTAAATATCAAAATGCCTTTTAGTCACCGTAGCCACAGAGCAGAGTGTATGTACGTGGCTGTTTAGCAACACGGGGCAAAGCGTTTCAATTCTCCAGCAACATGAATACAACTAGTCGTCAGCTTGCAGGTGCGTCCTGCAGACACTTGATGGCACTATTTATGCGTGGTTATAGAGCAGCTGATTGGTTGTTACGGCTCCTGACTTTCCGCTCTGTGTGGCCTCGTCTCTGTATCTTGATCCAACAAACCGTATCGCTGCTTTGCATTTTATAGTCTCTGCTCCCGGCTGCAGCATCAGGCCACCACAGCTTATGTTTCTGAGCAGTTTCTGCATAAATTGCTGTCAGACAAGCTGCTGTTACATAATTGAAGAAGACTTTGTAAGAGTCCGTATTGAGTTTCTCCAGACTGCATTGTGTGCGGCTTCCTTTGAGGGCTGCCTTTAACCTTAAATGCTACTTTGCAGTACATGTGTTCATGAAGACAAAGGATGTAAGGTTATTCCGTATCAATTTCACCTCTGTCTGCTGGGAAATGATGTTTAGATATTTTTAGAGTGGAACGTCCTCTGTGTCTCTGAGGAGAGATTTTACATCCTCAAGTCTCTAAGGCTTAATAGTCTAGTCTAGTTTACACTCGACTCTTTAGATGTGGATGATGTTGTGTCATGTCGATCTGAGATTCATACAGCAGATGGCTTTAAACTCAACACTGAGTGTGGGTTGGCCCTCTCTCAGCAGAAGAGAATCCAAGCAGCAACACGGACAGACCGGCCTGCCCCCCTTGCAGCTCTGCAGTATCATTTGCTGCCTTAGATTTCAGTAGTGTCTCTTTGGAGGTCCCCACATGTAAAACAGATCTTTGTTTCAAGGCTTAGTTCACTGGCAAATTCTAAAATTACTATTAAAGGGATAGTGCACCCAAAAATGAAAATTCTTATTGGGGCCCTCAAAAAGTCTGGAATCTAAAGTTTGGCGCAAAAATGGTCCAGTCCACCCGTGCACTGTGGGTCCATCTGAACCACATAGTTTTTATTTTTACTTTCAGAATGTACTACAGCTGCCCTTAAAAAGTACATCGTGTTGCATGCAGTGTGCACACCATCAGGACAGACCACTGTCTCATGTTACGCCCTGAACTTTGACCCTCTTACTCATAATTCATGTTACCATGGAGATAAAACAAAATGCCGTTCACTGAGGTCGCCAGAGATGAAGGTCAACCCAGACAGCTCTGATGTTGTTATGTTACAATACACTGTAGATTCTAACATATTATAGCCATGATAGTAACATTACAGAGACCAGATCACAGTTCTCTGTCAGTGTTATGTAATATCTGTGTACTTTGGTTGTTGGTTATATTTATGATTATTTTATTAAACAATTTGTATTGATATTAATAATCGAGTGGTCATCAGTCACCTGAATGTGCCGTCATCCATCATTGCAGCGTCTATCAGCTGTAAATTGTCGATGTGACATCATCACTGTGCAGAGGACTGTGCGTCAGAATAACCAGAAATGCATGCTGGCTTGCATACTGCAAAATCTGACTGGATGCAGTTTGACATCCTGGTGTTTTTGGCATACTGCATTTGACATACTAAATCTTTTTCTGACATAGTGTATAGTATGGCAGTATGGGTACTGGAGCACCAGTGTACACTCTTTACCTAAAGTTTGAGAAATCAGTGTTCCATAAAAAGAAAATTAAAAAGGAGAGTTAAGGGCAGGAAGGCAAACTAATTTTGTAAAAACAAAACCAAAAACAGATAATAAAAAAAAAAAAAGGAGAGACATGGATGAACAAAGGAAGGGTGAGGGGCCCACAGAGACTGCTTATGCACAGGGCCCAGAGTTTGGTGCCACTCCCCTCGGTTGTTGTCGTACCTGAGACCTTTCTGTCTCCTGTGCTACTGTCAGGACACACTGACAGTCTCAGCTGTACGACAAAAACTTCTTTATATAAACGTTCCAGCTCTAATGCTGGTTTGGTTCCCTTTTTACCATTTCCTTTAAGTTATCATTATCTTGTCTGTGAGTTAATGTTTCTCTAAATGTTGGATTCTGCCCTGCGTCTGGTGGACATCCTCTGAGAGTGAACTGCTCTTGTTGGATCATCTTATGTAGATAAAAATGGAATTGACAAATGAATGAAAAACTAGATTTAACCACACATTACATCAGCTGTAGCATATCTGTGTTGGATCCCTGTTTTTGAAATGTCACTCTCGACACACGAGGCATCATATAGTCGAGCCTTCTGGTTCTTTAAAGGAGTCGTTGTGTGATGTGAACACGGGATGAGCCTCAGATCTTCAGAGCAGGGTCATCTGAAGGTCAAAGTAGAAAAGTGAACGTGATTGTTCAAACTAAGTGAGCAATGTTGAGACACCACTATCACACCTGCTGACTTGTGATGGACATTTTGAAGTACTTTTGACTTCAGTGAGCCATTCATTAAAGATAAATCAATACTAATAAATAATCGTTAGCTGCTGCCAACATTTCAAGACCAGAACACAAAAAACTGTTCACAGCAGTAAGATTAATGAATGCAGCCACCGTGACGTCATATTTGGAGAAGAGGGTGGGGCTGTGGAGGAGCGAGGGGAGAAGCAGAGGACAAGATCAGCCTGTCACTCAAAGAGGCCCCGCCCCTAATGATGTGTAACTGTAAGCTTTAATAAAATGAAACAGGTGAGCTCTTTAAAAATTCAGCCTGTACAGTTGTTCAATCAGGAGAGACACATTTTTATGGTAAAAGAATATTTATTAACATGTGAACGAATGAATAAGAATGTGGAAAGTCGATTAGACTGGACATTTAAAAGAGCGTCGCCCAATTTTCATTCCGACCAAACTTCAGCATCAATCCAGAAAAGAATCCAATGTCTGTAAACACTGGAAACAGGAAGGCTTTGCTCTGTCAACAACAAATCCACCTACCTGCACCTTTAAAGCTCACTTATTAATCTGTTAAATCTCTTTTGCTCAACTCAGACAAAAACCAAAGCCTAAAAACAAGCTGTGGTTTTCTGAGGGTTCATGCGCGGTACTGTTTCTTGGCTGGGTGCGGTTGCCTGGCAACCTCAAGGACCAAGTAGCATGGTAGTACTGTAGTTCTGTGCTTTGATAATCTAAAATAATAATGTGAAATTGATCTATTTAAAATGAAGCAGCGACCAGTGGATCAGGACTCTTAGTGTGAGTGAACTGTGAGTTTCTTATGATTCATGTACTTCACAGGCAGCTTAATCCCTCTGTGTGTCTCACTGAATCACTCTGGAAGAAAGGTCAAAGCAGGAGTCACTTAGCACCTGATGTATGGATGGAGTGCGGTCCTGTCTATACAAAGACAGACTCAGAGAGGAATTCAAATGCTTTGCAAATGCTCTCATAACTGCATAAAGCCTGTGGTGTGTGCAGTGTGTTGCTTCAATAAACGCCTGTTTTATCTGCTCGTCAAAATGACCTTACAGTGTTGTTTCTTTGAAATGCACAGCCATAGTGTGTCTGATGAATGAAAGCTGACGTCCCAGAGTCCCTGAATGCACCGCCTGCATTTTCCTTTCAGCACTAAACAGAAGGAGCACAGCTGCTGGGTGAGCAGCGCGCTGTTGGAGCAGGAGGAAGAGATGACGTCAGGGCCGACCGGCTGACATGAACTACCCCCGTCAGACACTGGGTGGTGCTAAGGGTCGTCCTCATGGAGCCTGCTCCATCATGTGAACTGGTCTTTATGTTAACCAGGTGTCATAGTACAAGAGATTCTCCCCCATAGCATGAAAGCTGCTGAGTGAAGTCATTTCAGTTCAAGTGCAAATGTGCATTTTTAAAATAAGCCGTCCATCTTGGATCCTAAAGCTGAGGGTTATAAGAAGATAAAACCACGATTGAACTCTAAAATATATATATATATTATATAAACAGTTATTCATTAAAACATTTGACTTTATAAACTGAACATGTACTTATGTGATAATAAACATCTCAATGAGCCTTCTCAGTTTATTTTTGCCTTTTGAGTGACGAGATGAGGAGCACATCACAGTTTGGGACATGTATGTGCCGTTTTATTCCGTCAGACAAGCTGCTGTTGGATAATTAATGGAGCTTCACAGCTTTGTAAGGAGCCGTATTGAGTTTCTCCAGACTGGCATTGTGTGTGGTCCTAATAAGGGCTGCGTTTAACCTTAAATGCTTCTTTGGCCTACTTGTGTTAATGAAGACAGAGGATGTAAGGCTCCTCCGTCAGCCTGTCTCACGTCTGCGCTGCAGTGTGAGTCGAGATGTGCATTTTATCAACCTGAGGCTGCTCTGTAATCAGTTTGGATGTTTTCTGGGTGACATGTCAACATCCTCAGTGTCACCTCCGATTAGTAAGAGCACACTTTCAGCCTGCAGCAAAGAGATCTCAAATTTAGACTTTTCTCCATAAATATCTTCAGAAAACAAAACCTTCTGTTTGACTAAATGAGCAGGTTGTAACAGATATGTCATGATGTCTGACTTCTGTTCAATAAGACGTTAAATTCATACTGAAAATGATCATTTCATGCTGCTGTAACTTTTGCTGAAAGTTGGATTTTGAATGTGTGAAATTGTATCAGCTGTAAACATTTAAGAGTAACATGAAGCTGTTTATGAGAGAGTGGAACACCCAGCCTGTCCTCATTCTGAAATGCTGCCACAGTGATTGTCAGTGATTTCAGCTTCAGACACTGACACTAAAAGCCACCTTTTGTGTTATGATTCGCCGCTGGTCGGCCAAGCCGGTCTCCCTGTTGAAATCCAGCGCTTGGGAAAAAAGTCTTCCTTTCATATCAGCATAATCCATGGTTGGTCATCGTTATTGTTGAATAGCCGCCAGCGGCATCAGGGGGAAACGAAGCAGGACAACAGCAAAAATTAAGGTGGTAGAAGTCCAAGTAGGGCAGGCAGGAGGGGTGGATGGGTCCAACAACCATTGACCTTCATCCAGGAGGCCTGCGTTCGCTTCCTCTAAGATTGTAAAGCCAAACCCTGTTCTTTGTCTCTAAACTTTACCGTGTGTGTGTGTATGTGTGTGTGTGTGTGTGTGTGTGTGTGTGTGTGTGTGTGTGGGCTAAACATAACCACGTGTGTGTGTTGGCTAAACGTAACCACGTGTGTGTGTGTTGGCTAAACGTAACCACGTTAGTGTGTCAGCTAAACGTAATCACGTGTGTGTTGGCTAAACATAATCACGTTAGTGTGTCGGCAAAACGTAACCACGTGTGTGTGTCGGCTAAACGTAACCAGGTGTGTGTCGGCTAAACGTAATCACGTGTGTGTGTCGGCTAAACGTAATCACGTTAGTGTGTCGGCTAAACGTAACCAGGTGTGTGTCGGCTAAACGTAATCACGTTAGTGTGTCGGCTAAACGTAACCAGGTGTGTGTCAGCTAAACGTAATCACGTGTGTGTGTCGGCTAAACGTAACCACGTATGTGTTGGCTAAACGTAACCAGGTGTGTGTCGGCTAAACGTGATCACGTGTGTGTGTCGGCTAAACGTAACCACGTATGTGTTGGCTAAACGTAATCATGTGAGTGTGTCGGCTAAACGTAATCATGTGTATGTGTTGGCTAAACATAACCACGTGAGTGTCGGCTAAATGTAATCATGTGAGTGTATTGGCTAAACATAATCACGTGTGTGTTGGCTAAACATAACCATGTGTGTGTGTTGGCTAAACATAACCACGTGTGTGTGTCGGCTAAACCTAACCACGTGTGTTGTTGAAGGAAAGAAAACATCAATTCACGGTGTTGTACCGACGTAGTGCTTTTATTTTGAAAGAGACTGTATGCAAACTGTACATTTCCTGTGAAAACAGAAGTGTATTTTGAAAACAGACAATGCATGTAACAGGCTGAAGTTGACACGGCATCCCAGAACGTCAACAACCAACACACCCAGGGTACCTTGGACGTCATATGTGGACGTGGAAAGTCCATGACCAAACGTGGACATGTGACGAGGTCACAGTGAGGATGTATGGGGTCACAGAAGAGCGTCAGTGTGAAACATTGCTGGTGACGACGTCATAGAAGGACCTGTTGAGTCCCTATAGGGCGGGAAGGAGGGGAGGTGGATGGGTGCAACAAACCCTGGACTTTTAACCAGGAGCCTGCTGTTCACTTCCTGTATGAACGTAGAGCCAAACCATGATGGGTTTGTACAAACCGAACCATGTGCTCTGCTGACATCCTATTGTTGGTTGGTGCATCCCAGATCATCAACAGCAGGCGCAGGAGGACACTGAGCGTGCAACATGTATACATGAAAATCCACTGACAAAGCGGTGACAGGTGGTGATTTGGTGTTGGAGGACAGCAACGTCCTGTACTTTAATAATCTGTGCAGTAAACAGTAAACACTGGACTAATAACCGAGTGTATTTGTTTTTCCGTGAGGATTAAAGATGATTAATATAATTCACAGGCAGCTCAATATTTTTTATTTTTCTGACTAGTAAGCATGTCATTTCAGAAGAAGTGCATTATTGAAAAAGGCCAAATGAGGAATCATTAAGTAGCTGGTGTATGGATGTAATACAGTCCTGTCTATACAAAGACAGATTCAGGGAGGAATTCAAATGGCTCTGCAAATGAGCTCATAAATGCACAAAGCCTGTGGTGCCTGCAGTGTGCTGCTGCAATAAATGTGGGTTTTACCTGCTCCTCAGAGCGACTTCACAGTATTCTGTCTCTGAGATTCACAGCTACAATGTGTCTGATGAATGACAGACTCTCTGAGCCTCCAGGACTGACGTCATTTAATGTGCCAGCATTTCTTTCAGGAAAAAAAGCAGAAGGAGCAGAGCTGCTGGATGAGCAGCGCACTGTTGGAGCGGGAGGAACGATGACGTCAGGACTTCGACAGCTGGCTGACATGAATTACTTTCATCAGACACTGGGTGGTGCTCAAGGTTACCACTTAGCTTGTGAAGTGTGTTTCACATGTGAGCACAAAGTGAAAAACTCCAAGACAAGGCAGGCTTTGACTTGCCCTGAGCAACCATCACCTCAAAATGTTTTCATCAGTGAAGTTCCACTGCAGGCTACGCCACGGTTTCATCTTAATTATGTTTAAGCTTTCAGGTTCGTCAACCTGTTGAAGCGGTCCAAAGCGTCGAGCTCTCTCTGTAGGACCACACATGCTTTTAACTTTCTGCAGCACAGGAGAACAAACTGTTTGGCTTATTCTATAAGGTTCCTCCTCTCAGAGCCTTTTTAAAACTTCACTCCACTAAAAGAACAAAGAAAAAAACAGGAATTGGATTCAAGCTGGATCATTTGATTTTTATTGCTGATTTTTATGCTTCTATGCTGATGTGGCGGAAGACGTTCTGTCTTTGGGTTGTCTGTCTGTGTGTCCCATTCTTGAGCATAACACCTAAAGAACGCTCTGAGGGAACGTCCTCAAATTTGGCACAAACATCCCACTTGGACTGAATGAGGAACTGATCAGATATTGATGGGTAAAGGTCACTGGGACCTCACGCCTGTCATCCCATGACCATGTTGCCTCAAGAAGGCCTTGAGGGAGTTTCCTCAAATTTGGCACAAAAGTCGAACAGGATCAAACGACACAGTGATGACATGTTATATCCCAAAGGTCAAAGGTCAGCATCACTGTGACATCATCATGTTTTAACNAGGTCCAAGGACAGAGGGATGTTGTATACTGTGAAGCCCTCTGAGGCAAACTGCTAATTGGTGATATCAGGTTTTATAAACAAAGTTGAACTTCTATACTCATAACTGTTCACAAGAAAGCAAATAAGCACATTTTCTAAAATCCCAAACTACTCCTTTAAAACTAAAACATGTACCAAGAGTGAGATGAGGCGATCCAACAAATGGAAACTGCTAGCCTGGCTCATGGAAACAAATCTAACCTTTTGGAGGCTGATGTTGACATTTGGAAAATTTATAAAAACAAAATAAAATTAGAACGATGTTGGCTGTTTTTAAGCGGGACATTTTACAGTAAAAAAAAAAAAAAACAATTCTCAGTGCTCTGTGGTGGATAAACTATGTAACAGAGACAGTTTTTAAATTAACTCAAACTTAGTATGAAATTTCTGCTCTGAAACTCCCCGTTAATAATCAGCCGGCATACACTGACACATATCTGCAATAAAAAAAAACTTCTCACGGCACTTTTTCCTAAATTCTGCACAAGCTGGTGAAGATGTTTCTCTATTTGTCCGTGTTCAGACAAAACTTTATTCACCCCAAGGGAAACTGCTGATTGTGTTGTGTCTCGGTGTTTTCTTAATTGGCAGTGTGTTAAGACCTCAGGGCCACCGTATGAAACCGTCTAGCTTGCTTCTTAAAATAAGAGACTTGTACAAACAGGGTGACATATTTATTTAGATGGACTTTTCAAGGACCAAAAGAAAAGAAGATCTCAGTTGGTTTGCAGTGATGTATCTTATGCAACATTACAAGGAATGATTCAAACCTTTACATCTCTAAAATGACCAACATCGTTATAAATTGTTGAAAGAAATGGGGATCAATTTAATGTGGAGTATTAGACTTTCAGTCTTTATTGGAACCACTGTCAGTAGGGCAGTCTTTGAAGAATTCATTGCAGGCGATAGTCAGCACACCAACCAGAATGATGAACTCCTGGAAGTCAACCTGACCATCTTGGTCTTCATCCAGGTCAGCCATAATCTTCTCGACCACCATGGGGTCCTTGCTGCCCTGAAAGGGAGAAGAATCATGATGAAAATGGAACCAAAGAGAAATTTGTTTCACAAGATCAAATCATGATGGTGACTGCACTTTAAAAATCATAAGAGCTTTTCCCAAAATGCTACAGACTAAGATAGTGATGTTCATGAGAACCCAACCCTGGGCCACATGTGAGAACCGCTCACACTGACGGATCAGTTCCTTAGTGGCACGTACGCCATGTAGTGTTCATGAAACTTCTCACATTCTCCAACTAACATTTGGTTCATAGAAACTCATCTTCCAGTCTTCTCTCTACAGTGAGGTTTATTCTGATAACTAAATAAATGTTCTGAGGTTGATGACAACTTTTACTGAGAAGCAGCTTACTGCGATGTTACTGGGGGTCTTTGCACACTGAGACTGTTTTTTCCTTACAAAATTGTCACACATCTGAAAATAAATACGACCGCATGTTGTGTCAATCACATTTGCACACTGAGTCTGGAACTTTCGTCTGTCATTAAAATTTTCGGAACAAGTCAGTCAGATAGGTAACTGTCTTTTCATTTTGTCACATGTTTCAAATGTTCACATCTAATAGAATAAAATGCATCAGAGTCAGCGTTTTGTTTGGATATGGATTAAAAACACGCATCTGAAAAAACGGATTCAGTTTGCAAAGGCCTTTACAATTGTACTTTGTATTGTAAATAACGTGAGGTTACACAACACTTGTGGTTTCAGTCAACAGGATACTCACTGTCAGGAAATCACTGAGTTCTCCCTTTAACAGGTTCTTCAGCTCCACTTTGCTCAGCTTGTACTTGTCACCTTCTTTTCCAGAGTAGGAGTGAAACACTTGGATGATAGCCTCCATCGCATTTTGCAGGTTGGACTCTTTTGGATCAGACATTTTTCCAGTTCCACAAGTAAAGCCTGGGAGAACAAATCAAGAGAGGCACAGTTGAAAACATACTTAATATGGACTAGTTCAAGTCTTCAGGTCCAGTTTGTAGGTGAATTCATGGCGTCTAGCAGTGAGGACGGCAGATTGCAACCAGCTGAAACCTCTCTTGGTTGGAATTCCTTCAGAGGTCACTGTTCAGGAGGTTTTTACCAGGAGCTAAATTATCGACAGAGGTCCCTTTCTCTCCAAAACAGACCAGCTGATTTGAACCAGGGAAAAAAAAAGACACTGAATAAAACAGTTTCAGGGAAAAAAAAAAAAAATCTATTTTTCCGAAGGCGTTTGGCATGTCCCAGACAGGCTGCCATAAGTGTGCTCATCATTTTACTCTGACAACTTAAAGGAGAAGTCTGGTATTTTGCACTTTGAGCTCCATGTCTGGGTTGTTTATGATGAAATAGAGTGGCTCAGACCAAAGTTGTGACGCTTGCTCATTTTCTGTGAATTTGTCTTTCCCCTGCCTGGCTTAACACTGCTGCCTATGGCCATGTGTGAACCTGTCCTCAAACCACCCTTAACGTTGGTTTTCAAAGCCATGAAACTCACTGAGTGGTCAGTGGTGTTCGTTGATGTTCTGACATAATAATCGTAGCAAACTCTGGTTTCCATCCGTGTTTTCGCTCTTCATCTCGATTGTGGAACTATTTTTCCAGCTGCCTCACACCCGTGTGTAAACTTCCGCCTGATTGTTCGTTTGACCCTGAAGCGTTATACACTCCAGCCCACTTGATGGCGATAATGCTCCTTTACATGGGTGTCGCCAACCAGCAGGAAACCATTGCAATGTAATGGGACACAGAGAAGAAGCAGAAGAAGAAGGTTGGCGATGTGTTCAAAGGCGTCGTACTGCGTTCTTTCTTGTTCTTCCTCCAGGAGCGCACACAGCACTGTCGAGCCGGCACTTTTGCTGAGCTAAAAGACTACAATGACTACACCCTTGTTGTAAACAACCCCCTTTCCATTTCTGGTGGCGGATTACTACCAACAGACAATGAGGCTTCAATAGAAAATCAATGGATTACACAAAATGTCAAATAAATCATCATGGAAACCACAGTTTGCTACGATTTTTATGTCAGAACATCAATGAACACCACTGACCACTCAGTGTGTTTCATGGCCTTGAAAACGAACGTTTAGGGTGGTTTGAGGACAGGTTCACACATGGCCATAGGCAGCAGTGTTAAGCCAGGCAGGGGAAAGACAAATTCTCTGAAAAGGAGCAATCGTCACCACTTTGATCTGAGCCACTCTATTTCATCATAAACAACCCAGACATGGGGCCCAAAGTGCAAAATACCAGACTTCTCCTTTAAGATCCGGACATTGAGCAAGTTTTCACGGGAGCTGAATTATCCTCAGAGGTCTCTTCCTCTCAAAAACAAACAGAGCAGCTGATTTAACCGGTGAATTAATTGAATAAAGCAGTTTTATGTTGAAAAAAAAGTGTTTCTCTGACACTGCTTGTTGCAGAGTGGCTACACTCACACTACAATAGCCAATGCAAAAACAGTGTAGAGACATGGTGGTGCAACATGGTGCTCTCCGTAGACGAGGACCTGCTCCCTATGTATTAACGGCTCGCTCTAAGATAACCAAAACACAATTCTTATTTTCAGCTCTTCTTTCTTTTTATAGACTAAAGAAAACACACATATTTAATTTCTGCCAATATATCTCCCTGAAGCCTCGACACTGGACCTTAAGAGAAAATGGTATTTCAGCAGTTTTGTGGAATTCACTGTGAAAACAGAAGAAGTCATTTAACACAGGATGGATGAGCTCAATCACAGAGTGTGATTCAGATCTGTGTGCAGAGGGCCAGCAGCCTCCATCACATTTTTGAGTACAGGAAGATAAAATGACTTTCGGTGGGAGGCTGAAGGAAAAAATAAAATCAGTTATCAGGGTGCCAAACATGCTACTTTGTGGTGGTGTTAACGGGCAGAGGGCGAGGCGGTTCGGTGAAGTTTAGTGGCACATAATAGATGCCAACTTTTCAAAAACATGAACTGGAAAGGAAATAAGGGAAAGTGAAAAACTCCAAGACAAGGCAGGCTTTGACTTGCCCTGAGCAACCATCACCTCAAAATGTTTTCATCAGTGAAGTTCCACTGCAGGCTACGCCACGGTTTCATCTTAATTAGGTTTAAGCTTTCAGGTTCGTCAACCTGTTGAAGTGGTTCAAAGCGTCAAGCTCTCTCTGTAGGACACACATGCTGTTAACTTTCTGCAGCACAGGAGAACAAACTGTTTGGCTTATTCTNTACGCCACGGTTTCATCTTAATTATGTTTAAGCTTTCAGGTTCGTCAACCTGTTGAAGCGGTTCAAAGCGTCAAGCTCTCTCTGTAGGACCACACATGCTGTTAACTTTCTGCAGCACAGGAGAACAAACTGTTTGGCTTATTCTATAAGGTTCCTCCTCTCAGAGCCTTTTTAAAACTTCACTCCACTAAAAGAACAAAGAAAAAAACAGGAATTGGATTCAAGCTGGATCATTTGATTTTTATTGCTGATTTTTATGCTTCTATGCTGATGTGGCGGGAGACGTTCTGTCTTTGGGTTGTCTGTCTGTGTGTCCCATTCTTGAGCATAACACCTAAAGAACGCTCTGAGGGAACGTCCTCAAATTTGGCACAAACATCCCACTTGGACTGAATGAGGAACTGATCAGATATTGATGGGTAAAGGTCACTGGGACCTCACGCCTGTCATCCCATGACCATGTTGCCTCAAGAAGGCCTTGAGGGAGTTTCCTCAAATTTGGCACAAAAGTCGAACAGGATCAAACGACACAGTGATGACATGTTATATCCCAAAGGTCAAAGGTCAGCATCACTGTGACATCATCATGTTTTAACNTGCACATCTGTCCGTCCTGGAAGAGGGATCCCTTTTTTTTTTTCCTTATCCACTGTGAAGGTCCAAGGACAGAGGGATGTTGTATACTGTGAAGCCCTCTGAGGCAAACTGCTAATTGGTGATATCAGGTTTTATAAACAAAGTTGAACTTCTATACTCATAACTGTTAACAAGAAAGCAAATAAGCACATTTTCTAAAATCCCAAACTACTCCTTTAAAACTAAAACATGTACCAAGAGTGAGATGAGGCGATCCAACAAATGGAAACTGCTAGCCTGGCTCATGGAAACAAATCTAACCTTTTGGAGGCTGATGTTGACATTTGATAAATTTAAAAAAACAAAATAAAATTAGAACGATGTTGGCTGTTTTTAAGCGGGACATTTTACAGTAAAAAAAACAAAAAACAATTCTCAGTGCTCTGTGGTGGATAAACTATGTAACAGAGACAGTTTTTAAATTAACTCAAACTTAGTATGAAATTTCTGCTCTGAAACTCCCCGTTAATAATCAGCCGGCATACACTGACACATATCTGCAATAAAATAATATTTAAAACTCACAGTAACAACAATCGGCCAAGAAGTAGTTTACATATATCATATAAAGGAGAGCACTGACAGGAGCCATTTTTAGTCTTTGGCACATAAAGAAATCCCACCATATGTTTCTTTATTGATTTATTTATTTTTTGACCTCATGTGCAGCATATCAAGCTGCTGATGTCTGTGTCAAACTCAGCTTGAGGCGGAATAAAAAGGTGGAGGATGGGTCAGGAATGAAAGAGTTAAACCAGTTGAGATATATCTAACCCTACACCTGCCCTTCACTGTCAGACACCTGAGAGGCTGCTACAGGGGGGCTGAGTCATTTCACCTCCCACCTCCATGAACTCTGTCCTCCATGAGGACAAAGGACAGACCTCCTGCAGGGCAGCCTGAGCCTGCACATAAAATATATTTAGATCGAGGCTTGCATTTCCTCCCAGAAGCCAGAAGCTGCCTGCACGCAGAGGATTCACTGTTGGTCATGTTTCATCAGTTGAATATCTGATTCTTATCTATATGAGGACAGATAGCTGTCGTTAATAATGCAGGGCTGCTCTGTACCTGCCTGCCTGTGTCAACTATCTCTGCTTAGAGAGCCACAAGTGCTACATCACTTCTCTGAATGATGCGGCGTCACATTCCCTTAATTAGTCTCGATGATTGCCGTTAATCATTTATTCCCGCTGCGATCGGGGAGCTAATTAAAAGTCTTTGAATGTCAAATGCAAAGCTGCTGTTAATTAACTGATACTCAGACTAAAGCACGAACATTTTTGGAAATGTTAAAAACAGCCTGCAGATGCCACTCAACATGCAAATAATTAAATAAAACTCAGCCATGTTTCCTTTATGTTGAGCCGTCAGATGTGTATGTCCTGTCAGCATCAAAGCTTGTGGACCATCTGCACACACACACACACACACACACACACACACACACACACATTAACAAAGAGACTCACCTGAACACAGCTGCTGCAGGAAGTGGCCTCAGCTCTCATCTCATCACTTATAAGGGCTCCTCTCACCTGTGTGCAGGTAAATCACTATCAGATAAGCGCCTCCCTCCGGACAGCATCACCTGCTGCACAGGTGAGCCGCAGGGCCATGTAAGGCAGCCACAGGGCTTTATCACAGCTCACAGTGTTTGCTCATCACAGCGGGAGGAACACAGCTGTGACTGTGACACACATCATGACCATGTAGGAACAGAGCTCTGCAGCCAGCTCGCTGATATCACTCTTATTGGTTTCACTACACAAAAAACTACGACTACAACCCAGTCCAGAAAAAATATTTTTGCAGCCACAGATATGTTACATTTATTAATTATTATAAAGTATGGTTAGGTTTAGGCACAAAACCACCTGGTTTGGCTTAAAGGTCCAGCATGTAGGAACATATATTAGCACCAATACAACAACAATAATAATAATAATAATAATAACAATGATAAATAGCACTTCCCTTAATAAGGTTACAAAATCATTTTTAGATTAACACAAAACAAAACAACAGTTAAATAAAACGCAAACAACACAGTTATCAATAGATACAATTTGGGCAGCACCATTTGGAGTCAGTGAAGGGAGCTGTGGCTGATACCAACATGAAGTGAATTACACTTATCCATGCCAGAATAAAATAAAAGCATGTATGACCATATGTAAACCTGAAGGAGTAAAAAGATGTAGGACTGAACAACAGTCTGCTTTATGCATTCAGTAGGAGACCAGGCTTGCTGTGAACCAGGCTGGTAGAATGTTTAGGACCTATAGCTTTGATCTCAGTTTTGTCATCGTTAAATTAAAAAAAAAAAAAAAAAAAAAGTGAGATCCAGCATTTGACATCATTGAGGCAGACAGGGAGGTTATGTGAGCTACAGGAGTTACTGTTTTGGAAAATCTTTCTGCTGGTTCACTTTGCAATGATGCAGGTGAAGTGTTTACTGTTTACTGTCTTTCTGTACTGCAACAGAAAGACCTCTGCTAACAGGGAAGTGTTCACTATCTTTACAGCAGGTTGCTCTGAACAAACAACTTCTTCATGTGTCTTTCAGTGAAGAACCAGTCTTGTGTAGAACATCACATACACACTAACAGGCCACCTACAGGTGACCCCCCAAAATAAGGACATGAAATGAGCACATGGAGGAACACCTTGATTACTACATCTCACAAATGTCCTCTTTTTGCTGACCGCTAGGAGATGGTCATCATGAGGACACTGCATACACACCAATACAAATAATGACTCAGAATGCAACAGCCGTTTAATCAAATGACACCATACTTCTCCTTTTCTAGGTAAACTTCTGATTTTTCTCAAACTAAGAATTGTTTGAAATGTTTTCATAACCTCAAAATGAACCATTTGGTGATATATCTACTGCCACCGAGTTTGTCCTGGGCTACTGTATGTTTCTAACCTGGAAATCCAGATGCCCCGCCCCTAGCAAATTCAAATTTGCTCTGCACGGGGATCTGGCCCCGACGAGCAGAGCCCGCTGAATTGCCATCGGACCAATCAGATCAGTCTATCTGACAGAGGCGGGCTCTGGGCGGGTGTAACATAATGTCGAAAAGTAAACAGCCAAGATGGCAGCTGGTGAAGGACCGTGTCCATTCAGTTTAGCTTTGGAAGAAACACTGAGCCAACTACACTTATCTTTCTCCTTGAGAGAGGAACAGAAGGCTGCCCTAGAAGCCTTCGCTTCCAGGAAGGACGTTTTTGCCATTTTGCCGACGGGATACGGCAAAAGCATAATATATCAGTTAGCCCCACTGGTCGGCAAACACATGGGGCTTAGTGCAATGAATACGTCACCTTGTTTTTTGCTCTGATTGGCCATCGTGCTATCCAATTGCGTGCAGCGGCATTTAATATGCCTCAGTTAGTGCCGCCCCTTGGGTAGGAAGGGTGTATCGGTGAGGGCCAGACTCAAAATCTTTCTAGATTTGAGTCTGGATTTCCAGGCAAGTATGTTTCTACAGTAGCCCAGAATGGACAAACCAGTCACTGGTTCTAGACAGGACCATTCACATTCCTACATCAGCAGCTGTATTCCTCCTACAATACATGCTTGGCACATGGGAGAAGTTTCAGTTGGTTGAAATCTGGGAAGGCACCCAGGGCATCGTATGTTGATGATGTAGGTCCACTGACAAACCAGCAGCATTTCCCGAGGTTGGGGTGAAAACGTTCAATAGCAACACTGTCTTCTGGCAGGATGACTGGTAACCTGTAGGTTTTTTAAGCCGCTATAAACACATACATACATTCAAAGACCACCAGCTCAGTGGCCTAGTGGTAGAGTGTCCGCCCTGAGACTGGGAGGTCGTGGGTTCGATCCCCGGCCGGGTCATACCAAAGACTATAAAAATGGGACCCATTGCCTCCCTGCTTGGCACTCAGCATCAGGGGTTGGAATTGGGGGGTTAGATCACCACATGATTCCCAAGCGCGGCACCGCTGCTGCTCACCGCTCCCTCAGGGGATGGGTCAAATGCGGAGAACAAATTTCACACACTCAGGTGTGTGACAATCAGTGGAACTTTACCTTTACCTTTACTTTAAAGACACATCACACACAGGCACACATCAGGGAGAAGCACATCAACACTAATGAATAAAAGTAGGTTTTGAGCCGCGACTTAAAAGAGTCAGTGGACTGGGATGCTCTTCCACAGTTTGGAGGCCGACACAGCAAAGACACGATCACCCCTGAGCTTGAATCTGGAGCGTGGGACATTCAGGAGCCCCAGGTCAGCTGACCTGAGGGACATAGGGGAAGAATAAGGAGTTAGGAGGTCTGCCATGTAAGTCGGGGTCAGACCATTAAGAGCTTTGTAAACAAACAGGATTTACAGTACATAGCACCGTCTATATAAACCCTACATGCTGTACGATGAGGACGTAGACATGCATATACAAATCCACCCACTTGCTGTAGTCAAGAAAATATTAAATAATATCTGTTCCCTGCCTTTATGTGTACAGCTTTGTCCATGTTGTTAGCTGTCATGTCTGTTTCTGTGGACACACACTGCGAGATAAAACCTGTCAAAGTCCTTGTACGTGCACACACGCTGTGCCAATAGAGCTGATTGTCTGCTGACAAATAACACGAGAAACAGGTAAAAAGAAGGGATTTCTTCAGCCTATGTGCTGCCTGTATTCATTTTATTAGGCCTCACTTATGTTTAGTAGGTGTGACTAATGCTTCCCTGAAACATCATTTGCAATTAAGGGAGTGATTATGCTTGAATGACAGCAGAACTTGAGTAGCAATACAAATTAGGTGCAGGCCAGTAAACTGAAATCCTCTTTTTAGTGAATGCAAACCGCCGGGGCTGATTTACATCCGTATCTCCAGGTGAGCTGTATAAAGGCTTTATGGATATTTGCATGCTGCAACTTTAAATTTAAACCCTGGACCTCAAAGTACATTTCATACAGAGCTGCGGAAAGAAACAGTAACAGTAAGAGTATGACATCATCTGGTAAAGCTCGAGAGTCTTTTAGCTTTTCATCAGGGACACACAAGTAGAAAAGTGCACACAGCACAATATTTCATATACAATATAACAGAAGGATGGATGGATGGATGGATGGATGGAAGGATGGATGGATGGATGGATGGATGGTGTCTGCAAATGGAGATTTAAATATCTTTCATAACTGGCCTGTTCCTGAAACAAAGTAAAGTTTCCTGATTTAACATTTTTCTACATTATTGATGAAAACATGAAACTTTGGCAGATCAGGGACAAATTTAAAATTCTTGGTTTGAAAGAAAAGTAAAGATGAAACCCGTCGTTTGACTTGATTAACTGAGACTAACTGGACGAGTGTCAAAGAGCCTCTCAGCTCTCTCTGAGTTGGAAACCAAAGCGACCATCTCTGATTACTGATCAGAGCTGGCCTGAAACCAGCTGCAGAGATACTGGGTGTGTGATGGTTGTCCAACATAATCACATTTTCACAGTAGTAACTAAAACAGACATGGTTTTATTTGATTACACACAAATACATCTATACAAGAATGATAAATGTCCAGCTTTTTACAGGTTATGAAACTGAGGCACATGCTGTATTTTAAATGTGAAAACATGAGCAGAGAATACAGAAGCACAGAGTACAAGGAGTCTGCATAAAGAATAAACAGGTCTGTTTTGCATGTTTGATTCTGCACACGATTACGTTTAATACTTTAAAGAACTGATTTAATGTGTTTCATGCCAGCATGCCTTATATTCAGGAAATGCATTTATTACATGTCACATCTCTGTCTGTCTCTGTGGGACATCAACAAGAAAATAAAAAGTTCAATGGTGTCATCTACTGGCCATCTGCAAACCTTACAAATGGCTTTATCTGTAAACTCAACTCAAGACATGAAAAGTTTTTAAATTGTTACACAAAACTGTTTTTTTTTTTTTTTTTCAAATGTTTTCAAGCCACAGTAAACATCATGGCACATGTGAGCTCAGCTCAAAGTCATCACTAAAGCAAAGCAACACAACGGAGCTGCTGCTGACCTCCTAATAAAACAGTGACCTCACAGGTTGAACACAAACAGCTCAGTCAGAACAAGTGAAGAAAGATAACTGACAGCAGTCAAATAATGGTTTATGTATCTGTACATGTAAATACAGTCAAACACAGAGGCAGCCAGCCTGAAACATTAGCAGACCTACAGAGAGCCACTGGATCAGCCTTTGAACGCCAACTGGCTCATAACTTCCTTTTTTCTGTTTTATAGACTATCACTTGTATGCTTAAAGGAACAGTTCCCCCAGAATCAAAAATATAGAACTTTCCTCTCACCTGCAGTGCTGTTTATCACCTCAGATAGTTCTGGTGTTCGCTGCAGAGTGTTGGAGATACTGTACCTCGAGTCCTCCTTTCTCTCTAGTATAATGGAATCAGATGGCGCTCGGCTTGTGCTGCTCAAAGCTCCAAAAAGATACATTTGAAAACCTCAACAGCAACGTGTCTTTCCAGTGAGATGTAATGTTCACATCCCACGCTGCCTCACGAGCATGAACCTCTCGTCCATGAGCAGATGCATGCTTCCATGAGTGCGGTGATACAGTTGGCAGGTGTAGTTTGGTAGAGAGAAAAATCTCACTGCTCACGAAAAGTTCTGTGGATTATTTTGAACAACCAGGTCATGATTTTTGGAGAGAGACACTGAAGTTTTTTAAATGTAATTTTTGGAGTGCCATCTGATTTCATTATATCGGAGAGAAGGCAGACATCTCTGCGGCTGATATCTCAACACTCGGCAACTCACACCAAAACTATCCAGACTGATAAACAGCACTACAGGTCAAAGTATGTAGTTCAAATATGTAGTTTTGATTTAGGGGTGAACTGTCCCTTTAACTGTTGCTATTGTATCAACTAGCTATCACTTAAGTCCCCCAGTTCAGTTCAGTATGGTACGCACTGCTTCTGTCCACACACAGTGAAAAGTTGTGGATGGTCCCAACAGAAGCGTTCCTTAGCGTCCCCATGTTTGGTCCCCCCTCTGTTGGGGTACCTAGCACACAGATCTGGTACTAAAAGGTGGAGCTAGAAACCCTGCAGTCTGATTGGTCAGTAGAGGACGGTCACTCTGGTTTTATGTAACCTCTGTTCATACATCAGTAAACTACAACTATAAAATGAAGGCCCTTTTCACACCATGCACGCTTAAATGAGCCACTGGACATACTTGACTTAGAATCTTTACCCTTTTTTGACATGCTTAAAAATAATTTAAAACAATTTTTTTAAGGAACAAAATCATTGCTTTGATCAAGCATCACCGTTTTCCATGATTCCTGTTAAAGCCCTTGATTCCTGTATGTTTTGTGTCTGCTGTGTTTTGTATGTTTGTTCTTTGGTCTCTCTCTCTCTCTCTCTCTCTCTCTCTCTCTCTCATTGTGTCATATGGATTACTGTTAATTTATCATGGTGATCTGTTCTGTACGACATCTATTGCACGTATTGTGATTTGTGATATTGGGCTTTATAAATAAAATTGAAATTGAAAATTGAAATTGAATTGTATTTGAAGCTTTTTATTTGCTGCCCATCTTGACCAGGACTCGCTGGCAGAAGAGATGTTGTTCCTCAGTAGGACCCTTCTGGTTAAATAAAAGAAAAAGAAAAAGTGTGAATACTCAAGAGCTAGCTTGGAGTGCTGAATCCAAAGTTCGCTGTTGATTTAGATTTTATCTTTCCAATTCCCCAAACACATTGTATTCCTGTGAAGTGTTGGTATCGTATATCCCGTGTGGCCTTTGACTCGGTTCTGGAACATCAGAGTTGGAACACTTATGATCTGATATCTCTGAGGGCCGAGCGTGTAACAGAGCACGGCCCTTTCACAATGTGGCCCTTGTCACCACATCTTCCTGGCACCTCGCTTGTTATCCAGAGTGCAACATGGGAGATCTCATTTGAGCCGTTGAGTTTCTGGCCTTTCAGCGGCTGTCAGCTGGGCACCCAGCCTGAGACGCTCAGAGGGAGAGCGGAGCAGAGGGCATCAGCTCGCCCCTTTGGGGATAACATGACAGAATGCCACAGGCAGGCGGGGGATCGTGTTTTGTCATCATAATGAGACGCTGGCTTTTGCTCCCAGCTTTGGCATAACCCACACACAAAAGGTTAACTGAGTTCATACTTTGAGGCAATACTGAAGAAATGGATCTTTTTTTTCCTAACCTTTTGGTCAAAATGCCACCATAGGGATTTGTCTCTGGTTCAACAGCTCATCGTTATCCCTCTTAATGATTTTGTTCTCGAGTGCTGCTTCTTTGTCTGCATTAGTGTCCCCCACCTCTGGCCTGCTGTCCTCCACAGGGGGCCCAATCACAGAAACACCTCCCACAGATGAGGTTCTGCTCTTCACACTGAACCTCCCCCTTTGGGTCGCTGCAGGCTTGCCCAGGACACTTCTCAGCTGCTCCCAGAAAAACGCCTGCTGGTTGGCCTGCTGGGGCCACTCCAGGTACGTCTTGGTGCTCAGCATCTTCTTGAGCTTGCAGTACTTATTGGGCAAAGAGCTGGGATCAATGGGCTCCTTCACCACGAGGATGACGTCACTGAAGGTCTTTCCCATCGCTCTCTGCTGAGCAAAGTACAGCTCATAGTTGCACCACTCGCTGTTAACGAAGTGCCGGGAGAGGACAAATATTACCTGAGGATGGAGACAAAGAAAACCTGAATTACAATTTTCTTCCACATATATGAAAAGTTATGGGTCGTGTTGGATTCTGTGTTGTTGTATTCGACTTGGACCGTCCTATCCTCCTGAGACCTGAATTTTTGTTTGGTATAAAGTTTATTTTCTTATAGCTATTTGGGATCAGTAGGACCTGATAAGTATAAAAGCTAAACACTTTTAACAATAACAAAGTCCCAGTGTCCTCAAACAAGTACTTTCATATTAACAACATCTTAGCTTGTTACTGTTGCTAACATTGGTCAAATTTGTTGCCATATCAAACTACAAATGTTATTAATCGTAAATAAACAAGTTTCAACCATCAAATGTGATCAGGTTTTGGACCTTGTCCACTTTTGTGTTGTTTAGGTTGCTTAGCAACCTGTGACGCAACCTACTGCCATGCCCTTGAAAGCCGATACAGACAAGACACAAAAGTGGCAACCAGTGTCTGACCTTGCGTTTTCCAGGTGGTTACAGATGTGGCATGTGTGCCCCATATTTGTAGTTGATAATACGTTTGTTGATAAAATATTAAAGGATGGGTTTAAGTATTCACCTTCTTCCTTTTCGGACTCGAAATCCTCATGTTGCTCACTGGATATGTCTGCTGAGTATTCTGGTTTTGTTTTCTTGACTTTATTTTTAATTCCTATGAATTTTGCATGTTGAAAACAAAAATCTAAATCGAAACTTTTTTTTTTACCTTTCGACTGTTTTCAATGTTTTCAATGATGTTATCGATGATCCACCTTCCTGGCATGAAGTCCCTCTCATGAATACACAGACGATAGGGGTTCCTGTTGTTCTCCAAACAGGGCAGGAGCTGGTCCCTCACCCAGTCTGCATCACAGTGGCTGTAGGATATGAAGGCATGATAAGCAAAAGCCCCCAGTTCCCCTGCCGCCTTCTCCTTGTGAGCTCTGTACTTGGCCCTGATGATCTGATAGGTGGCTTTAGTGTACCACGGGAGGTCAAAAATATAGCAAATCAGCATCAGTATCAAGATCACAGCTGCGGTGGTTGCGACACAGATGATGATCACCAGTCTGATATCACACGCCACCTGACCTGGGAGGAATTTGGATACGACAGTGTTGAGCAGGGCCTCTGGGTGGTAACACCTGTAGTTCTGAGGCCAGTCTGTGAGGTTCACCTTCCCCTTTGAGATCGTGTCCTCGACGAAAGCATGGAGCTCACAAGTGCAGTGGTAGGGATTGTTCCCTGCCATCAGGTGGGACAGCTGAGGCATGTCCTGGAAGGAAGCTTTGCTAATCAGACCAAATGAATTCCCATCCAAAGCCAGTGACTGCAGGGATGGACTCGTCCACTTAGATGGGATGAACTTGATTTTATTCCCACTCAGCAGGAGCTCCTTCAGGTTGGTGGCTTTCTCAAAGTACGTCATGTCCAGCTGGTCCAGGTTGCAGTAGGACAGGTCCAGGTAGTGCACTGTGGTGGGCAGACAACGCAGGGCTACACTTACAAACTCATTGTGGTGAGCGATGAGCCGAGTGATATTTTTCTGCCAAACGCAGCCCTGACTAGTTTCAGCAGATCCCAGTTTGTTGTTGCTAAAATCCAACACCTGCAGCTGCTGGAACTCCCTAGTTAGAGACGACAAGTCTTTTAAGCTGGTCAAGTCATTGGTGCTCATTTTGAAGGTGTGAAGATTTGGCATGGCGCCCCTGTAATTGCACCGCTGGTTGAAGATGTACTCGTTCTGTAGCCGGTTGTTGGAGACATCTACAGACTCTACACCTGCCATCTCCACCCAGGCATCACAAGGCACCGAGTTGAAGTAGACATGCTGAATAGACAGTTCCTTAATCTTGTTGAACCAGGTGAAGCGCCAGTCGAATCTCAGCACATCAGGATTGCTGATATACCTGCAAGAAATAGAGATTTGTAATGTTCTCTATGTGCACATGAAAAGCAAACAGTCAGTCCTCAGAGTTAAACAGCTCAGGGACACGGCCTCTGTGTGAAGTCCAGATCAAGGGGAAATGTCCTTTGCACTATAGTTACAAGGAAGCTTGTTTCGTAGCCTGCAACTTGACTTTTATTTGACATTGGCTTCTAAAGCTTGTTCTGAATTAATTATTTTTGTGCAGTTGGTTAAACCAAATATGTATACTGTAAAATTCACCAAAACATCTAACCAAGTCAAACCCAAAGTAACCTTAAGCTGGTCTTATTCCATTTTTAGTACATGTACGAGATAACACTTTGAAGTTTTTTCCCCCCAGCAGTCAGAATCACTGTGAGTGCATTGAATTATAAAAGTTTCAACACACTGAAATGTATATATTTTTTAATTCTTTGCCTGAAAATTTTCTTGAACAAAGCTGCTGCGCTGAGCTGGGAGGCTTTAGCTGGAAAACACAATGGGACCATATCGTGAAGCCTCACATAGTCAGAATTTAAAGTAGATAACAATATGATATATACATGTGTTTTTCTGAGGTTCTGTCCTTTTAAAAAAAAGAGGGTAAAACAATGAACTGAATGTGTGAATATAAGTGAAAAACTAATCAACACAGACAGAAATGACTTTTTAAGAACTACATTGACAAGAGACTGTTTTAAGGAGCCGTTAGTTTATCATGTCTGTACATGTATAACAGTCTGTGGTGACAATAAGGGGTTAAAAACTGCTGTGGAGCTTCCGAGTGTCATTGACAATAAGACCCATAATCCTCGGGTGAGGTGGGCTCTTTAAATACCTCCAAACTACAGGAAATGTGTTCCTTCAGCTCAGGCTCTGGTTGGCTATTGAGACCATAACAACAGCACTGGAAGCTCCTATTGGCTCAGTGAGGTGTCAATCAAATGGCCAGGGGCTTGCCTCCATTTTGAGACATGCCAGTCAGTTTGTTTACATGCAGAATGGGAGAAATGGTGGATAATATGTGGAGATTACAGGAGATTTCAGCATCAGACACCGGCGCCAAAAGCCACCATTCGAGGCTGTATGATACGCCACCAGGCTGCGTCAGTCTGAAACCCTGCCAGTGACAACCTAATTTCAGGAGCTGGAAAGTCCCTATTGGACATGCAGAAGGGGCAATGCATAGTTCCAATAAACCTTGGACTTTCAACCAGGAGCCTGCTGTTCACTTCCCATATGAATGTTGAGCAAAATCATGATGTGTTTATCTGAACATAACCGCATGCTTTTGATGAAGTATGAAATAAACGTAGCTTTACCAACGCTGTATGTTTATTCTGAAAAAGACGACATGCATCTAACAAGCAGAAACTGAACATTTCCTGTGAAAATGGAAGTGTATTTTGAAAAGATACAATGCATGTAACAGGCGTAAATCGACATAGCATCCCGGAATGTCAACAACGCAGGAGGATACCAAGGCAATTTGGTCTTACTCCAAAGCTGTCAAACACCGGAGCTTGGTAAGTGACTTCCTGTGTCGGTAATGCTTATCTTTCATGTCAGCACGATACGCAGACGGTCTCTGCTATTGTTTCACAGCGCCCAGTGGTGTTGGGGGAGGTAACTTAAGTTAATGGGGCAAAAGTCTGAGGGGTTGCAGATGGGTCCAACAACCACCAACTTTTATCCCCAAGGCTGGTGTTCGCTTCCCGTAAGATTCTTTTTCTAAACCCAACTACGTGTGAGTGTCAAAAACGTCAATTCGTGGTGCTGTACTGACGTAGTGCTTTTATTTTGAAAGAGACTGTATGCAAACTGTACATTTTCTGTGAAAACAGAGACTGTATGCAAACTGTACATTTTCTGTGAAAACAAAAGTGTATTTTGAAAACAGACAATGCATGTAACAGGCTGAAGTTGACACGGCGTCCCAGAACGTCAACAACCAACACACCCAGGGTACCTTGGACGTCATATGTGGACGTGGAAAGTCCATGAGCAAACGTGGACATGTGACGAGGTCACAGTGAGGATGAGTTGACCTAGCGCATCATATGTAGACGTGAACGGCACTGACAAAGTGGTGATATGTGAGGAATTAGGATGAGAGCATGTTGGACATTATGACAAGCTAAATTTCACATCATATGAATTATGGTTCACACTGGCACATGATGTTTTATAATGAGAAGATACTCACCAAAGATCCAACTTATCCAGTGCGAGCTCTGTGACGCTGGAACCTGCTCCGCTATCAACAAATGTGGGTGAACGGGCGAAGTCGATGTACTGAAGTCTCAACCTTTTGATGGGGGCGACTTGTAAGTTCACTAAAGCCATCCTCATGAGATTCTCATTGTATTTTCCTCTGTGAAAGATGAGCTGATAGGCTGTGATGTCTTTTAAACCCTGGAAAATGTCCTCTTTTCCCATGTAGTACATGAACTCAAAGAGGTTGCGGAACTGGATGACGCTAAAGGTCTTGCTGGCGAGGTCACGTAGCATGTGAGGGAGAGCGTTTGGCCGTTGATCTATGGCCATATCAAAGCCTATCTGCTTTGTCTGGATGACCTTTAAACTTCCGGGCTCATAATAACTCAGATTGGAGGAACATTTGATAGCAAAGCCTTGTAACTGGATGTTCTTCAGGGCCTGAAAATCAGCTTTCCTCAGACCCGCCACCAGAGGGCCCCCCATAGACAGAACCTGGAGTTTGCCAAATCTGGAGAAGCTCTCATCCAAAGTGGCATGTCTGTAAAGGTTATTGGACATGTAGAGCTCTTTCAGATTCAAAAGAGGAGTCAGAGCAGTGGCAGGAATTTCCTGCAGGGAGTTATTGAAGATGTTAAGATGCTCGAGCAGCGTGTTGTTTTTAAAGGCATCAATGTCAATGTGTAAAATGTTATTGTACTGCAGCTTAAGAATACGAAGCCGAGGGAGGCGGAGGAAGTCGTCAGCGTGAACAGCTTGAAGTTTATTGTAGGAGAGATCTACGTTCTCCAGTGTGGATGGAAATTGTCTCCACGGGACACTGTCGAGCTGTCTTCCCAGACAGTCTGCGGAGCGGCCGGAGTTGTCGATGTGACAGGGTCCTCCGTCAGTGTTAGCGGTGGTGGTGGGCGAAGATGGAGTCGGGGATGTGAGTGCTCCGAGGAGGAGAACACTAAAATGAATCAATTTCCAAATCATGGTGACAGGCTTGCAAAGGAAAAAGAAAAAGAAGAGATTAAATATTGGCATTTCAGTTTGTATGGCAGAACATTGACCCAAATTGTTTTTGGAGGCAGGGTTTGACTTTTGTTTTTTTCACATGAAACTGTTTATGCCTCTCCCCAGAGATATACAGAGTACAAGTTTGAAATATTGGTGCATTCCCTGCTCATTTTCTTTTTGTGACAGTCTTAACCTTTCTCCCAGTGCATTTCAGGAAGATATACTTTACTTTTCCCTTTACTTTTTGTGTTCTATTCTTTTCTTCTTTCTGTGCTTTTTATCCTCTTTTCTTCATCTTCCTCACCTTCATCTAACTCATCTGTCAGCACAGAAATTCCCCAGAATGGAGGTACACCTGCCTAACAGTGACGCTTCTCTTTACACTGAGAATTTTTACTTCTGATATTTGTTTATTTTTTACCATTGAATAAAAATGACTGCTATGACATATACATAAGTACATCAGGAGTAAACACACACACACACACACACACACACACACACACACACACGGTCATTCTCTTTTCCTCTCTGTCACCCCCCTCAGCATATTGCTAGCTTGTTTGCAGTCATGTGACTGTTATGATGAGTACAATTCAGAAATGATAAATCCATATACTGTGTGAGCTGGAAATAGAGAAAAGTGTCTACATTAAAGTGTTGGATGATCCTGCAGACAGCAGGTAGCATCAGAAAATGAAAACTCATGTTGGATGTGATCCATACAAAACAAAGCAAAGTGATTTTCTCCACAACTTGAGGGATTAGCCCTGTGACACAATTGTCATTACAAATGACCTGGACCTCCAGACCTCCTAACATTACTGACGTTACATGGCGAGCTGATGAAACCGTGCAGGAGTCTACTGAGCTGTAACTTTTTAGTGTGCAGTTGGGTCGACAACTGAAGCCTGCTGTCTTGTTTTTGGCTGAGTGAGTAAATGTCTTTTATATTTCAGCTCTGTACACAGAAGCACCGCTGCCAGGCTAACATTGCTAGGAAACGTTAGCTAACTTTAGCTGCTGTTTTCTACCCACTGGGTCAACCGTTCCCAGAGGTCAAGTGAGACGTTAAAAATCTGGGTCATATATAAAAACACAGAGAAGTTGTCACAGCACATTGTGACTGCATTCAAGCTGAGGCCTGTTTAACACAACGCTTTAGCATTAGCATCAGCTGACTCGGAGGTGTTTGATCCACATCTGTTGCTGTTTCTCACTGAGTTTGTCTTCTTTTTGATTCTCCCCTTTACATCCCACTATTTCCGGGATTTAAAGTGACCTTTGTTTTTCCCAAGTTAATTGACTTGAGCAGCTGTAAACAGCACAAATCGCAAGTATAATGTTGGCAGTCTTTGCCCCCTCTAAGGACAGTCCACCAATGTGTGACAATATACAAAGAAGCTGTTAAAATATGGCATCATATCCTGATCTGAATGTCACTGAACCAAATAAAAGTCACAACCTGCAGAACGCAGACGTATTTGTAGCTCATTAACTTGTGATGAGTGAAAATGAACTGTGACCACAACAGTTCACCAGTTTTCTGAAATAAACTGCGTCTCATTCCTGCAGGAACCACGATCTCTAATCCTGCAAACAGAGGGAAAATTCAGGGGGGAGCATGTCAGACGTGCTCACTGTGAGCACAGGCTGCACACACGGATGTGTTTCTCCCCTGTTCTATTCTCTCTGTTTACCAAGGAAGTTATGATGAATGAGAAATATTTTAGATTGTTTAAATATGCTGATGACATGGCCTTATTGGTCTTTTACAGAAAGCAGACCCATCAGGTGAAGCTGCCTACCTGGCCCGCACTTAGGCATGTTAGAAATGAATGTGGACCAAAGAATTGATTATTTGCACAAAACAAGATCTGTAGACAGAACCAGTTTCACTCAATGGCCAACATGTTGGAGAACTTGAAATACCTTGGTACAGTTCTGGACTCACACATGAGCTCTTCTGGAAATACTGAGTATATTTTCAAGAGATGCTCAAAGCAACTCTGTTTTCTTTGAAAACTTGATGGCCTCAGTGTTAAGCCCAGTTCAGAACACAGATTTGCAACGACATGAGTTGAAACGGGAAACTACTGGCAATGCACCATTCTGTAAAAACCTGCCAGTTGACAGGAAGTGACCACCATGAGATGGCGTATCATCTCTAGTCAACGACTCTCTGTGCTTCTGATCTGTAACGTTGACAGGAAGTGACCACCATGAGACGGTGTATCATCTCTAGTCAATAATGCTCTGTACTTCCGTTGTAGTTTGCAGCTTCAGCCAGGTCACATCGCTGATACTTTTTTCTGCAGCATTCTAAAACAGTTTGAACTGAGCTGCAGTCAGCAGATTTTAGAATTAGTGGACAAAACTATGGTTGAGAGAGTTTTAACTTTTCACCTCCCTGCCTGGTTCGGTCATCTTAACTGTACATCCAAGAATAAACTCTCTGGGATTGTAAAATGGCAAATAAAATAGTTGGTAAGCCACAAAAGCCTTGATCCAACTCTTTACAGAGAGGACAAGGAAGAAAGTGAGTGTGTTTTAACAGATAGCTCTCATCCTCTCCTCAGCCAGTTTGAGCTCTTGAGCTCTGGGAGACGCTGTGGAGTCCCTCTGACAACTGAAAATGTATTTAGGAATTCCTTTATCCCAAGTGCCATCAGCATCCTTAACTCAACAAGGTGACTGATGAGTTTTAGACCACAGAGAGACGCCAACGTGAGGTGATTTAATGTGTTAAGTGTTTTGTAATGACCTTGTATGTTTGTCGTAGTGACTATTTGTCTGCTTTTTATTGTGTTGTCTCTTGTGTCTGGTGAGCCAAAGACAAATGTTCACCCCTGGTGGACAATAAAGATCTATTCTATTCTATTCTATTCTATTCAAACTTTTCCAGTCAAAGAAACCCCAATAAACTGAATGTAGCACTGAGATAACGCAGAGAAATCAAGATGATAAAGACGTGATGTGACGGAGGAAAGAAGCAAATCTTAATCTCTTACCCTCCAAGACCTTTGATCAATTTTCCATCAGTTCTCATTAAATCATAAATGTGCCTTTGCAAATTAAACTGACATTTAGTTTGTCCTGCAGGGTAAGTGAACCTCGCAAGATACACAGCACACAACACACATCACTCTACCTGCATCTACATCATGATGTGCTCTCTGGCAGCAAAAATACCACAGTCATCCATATGAATCAGACATTTTCATTGCTCCTCCACTCAACAGCAGCTCTCACAGCATTATCCACTGCACACTACTTACCCTCTCAAGACTAGTTTCCTGCTTAAGGCTGTTAACGCAGACTCTCTCAAATCCCCTCTCCTAAACCTTTATTTATATTGCTGCCCCAAGGCTACACACTGTTTTGGCCCTCACATGGAGGAGCCGTCCAGCTTTATAACCCCCGTTAAACAAACAGTGTTAGTTTTATCTCGTCCAGAACTGACGTGACTTGAATAAACATTTACGTGTGTACGGATGTGGGTGGTGTAGAACTTTATTGTTTCCCTGTATATTGTAGGTCATCTGTGGCAGCTGGGACAATAAAGCAGAGCGGGGCATCAATGCATCTTATTTAATTCTGTTTTGATTCAGAGCTCAATTAAAACCACTTTACAGCAGCTGCAGGAACAAGCACACTGAGGGGAAGATGATGAATACTGCTGGTAGATCTTCCAGTGTTTTTATCAGATAAAACCCACATTAGATATTTATTTCCTACAGGAATTTTCAGCCATGTGAGGGATGAGGAGTGAGATGGAATGTGATGGATTGTGAGTCTTTGAATGAATTAACGGTGCACTGTGTTGACTGTGTGGACATCGTCTTCCCTCTCTGACATATAAACAGTGTGTGTGTGAGGAAACAGCCGCTGAGATGCTCCTTCAATGAGGAAACACTCCTCAGCTATCTGGTGTGGTCAACAGTGGAGACCGTGTTCCTGGAAATTGAAAGCGGATTAGATGAATATCAATAATATTGACTTAGTGAAACTCAGGCTGTAAAATATGTTGTAATATCACGCTGCAATAACAAAGCCTGGCAGTTGATGCAATTTTGTCTCAGAAGCTGGATCTCAGCTAGAGTTCTTTGTCTTTTGCACATAAAAACTTCAGATAGTCTGTAAGAATAATATTAGTTTCCACAGTTATACCGATGACATTCAACTTTATGTTCCACTGGCAGTGACCCTGACAGTTTCTGTCATGTAATGGCCTGTCTCTCTGATATTTGGATGTCACAGAATTTCCTCCAGCTCAATGAGTCCACATCTGAGGTCCTTTTATTTGGCCCCAAAACCTGACCTCTGACTTAAAAAAGAACCTTGGGAACCTCTTCTGTAACGTAAAACATTCTGCCCGCAATTTGGTTGTCATGTTTGACTCTGAGCTCTGTTTCAACATACAAATAACCAAGATCGTGCGATACGAGCTTTACTGTCTTCAAATTAGAAACACTGTCAAAGTCAAACATTTATTATCTCAAGCGAACCTCAAAAAAGTCATCCATGCTTTAATCTCGTCACGTTCAGATTACTGTAATTCCCTGTATTCAGGACTTAGCCAAAAGGCCAATTCTTGTCTCCAGCTCATTCAAAACACGGCTCCCAACAAAGTCCAAGAGACAAGACCACATCAGAACTTTGGTGCAGCCTCCATGTTTGTGTTTGTGATTTACTGTAGGACCACTGTTTAAGATTTAAGGCAAAAGATTTCACCATGATTTCATCAGTTGTTGTCTGCGACAGCCCAAAATCACGCCGTTCACTATGCTAATGCTAACTCGTTGGAGTCTGTTCTCCCCTCTGTGGCGTACACCTACGATGCGCCAAGGAGGTGGAGTCTGCACGCCATTTGACAGGTATCATCACTGGCAGATGCATCAGATCTGCCGCTAAATTTCACCATGACCACACGGCTCAAACAAACAAAAACAAATCAGGGGAGACTGATGAGGCAGGGAACTGATGATGTCATTCAGACTTACATCAAATCATATTGTGAACATTACTGTCCATGTAGGAACTAAGAAAGCTACCATGGCTTTTGTCCTGTAGGCTGACACTGTTGTTTGCTGTCAGCTGACAGTTATGTGGCTGCTGCCGCTGGCTTAAACATTTCACTCCATCTTAGCAGCTTTCCTGGCCCTCGCCATTACATGTTAAGCAGTGCTCAGGTGCACTGAAATGGAGTGGACCCTGTGTTTCCCTTATTAGACAGCGATTGGCTGCTGACACAACCAATCTACCTGCGCAGCATACGTTTGATTGTCAGGTTTTAGCACAGACATCACGGCCTTCAGAAGGGGAATGTAAAAACACGTCTCTGGTGACAAACTTTGCACGAACACGAGTCAGTTTAGTCAAAGTCAGACATTTTAGGGGACATAAACAGAAGAAAGAAACATTCCTGAGTGGAGGGGGTCTTTCAGTAAAGTCTGCCAGCAGTCAGCTCAAAGGTTGAGTCTCACATCTCCAGCTCACATTGATGGACAATCTGACTTTAGAAAGAATCAAACTGTGGACTTTTTGTCACCAGCACATGTCTGTTTATCTTTCCAATAAGTCAGCCTTCAACCATGGGTCAGCGCATCAAGCTCTGAGGACACTGAAGTCATTCTTTGTGGTCTGTTCTGTTTACAAAGCGCCTGCTCATGACTCAGGTGAAAAAACATAAAAGCTGCCAGAGGTGAATTCTTCTGTTTCACGAGGTGAGGGAGGTCAACCTGCTGGTTTGATATGAACCTGCCTGACAGAGTTTCTGTGTCAGGATCTGATGTAGAGAATTTAGTGACTCATGCATGTGCAGCTTCCTGTTCTGTGGTGCACGCAGCCTTATCTGAAAGGAATGTGCACAAATATGCTGGCAGTGCTGCAGGCGGTTCCTCATTTCTTCTTGCATTGATTTTCACTGCAGCTCCACCGATCTGGTGTGTCGCAATCACCTCAGCCTCAGCACACATTGAAGTTAACAGGTCTTTAGATTTCGAGGTCAGACAATCTAAAACATACACACATGCGGCTCATTGTGTGCACACAACATATGACCCTTTCCCCAGTCAATGTTGTTCACGTGCAGGTTGGCCCGCTGCCAGGTTCATATAGTATGAGCTGGAAAGACAACATGGAAATCCCCCAAGAGCACGAGGAGAAGGAAAATATTTGTTTTCTCGGCAACCCAGCGATAGCTTTCACCGATCCTGTCATGTGTCAGATCTATAGACTGAGGCTGCCTGGCAACAGTGACACTGCTCATCTATGGACCCAGCTGAATGGGTGTTGCAACACAAGGATGCCAACTGACACTAAATCTCCCTGAGTCAGTCGTGTGATAAGAAGGAGCAAACAGCACAACTGGAAATGTTTCAGTGTGACAGCAGGGCTCATTGTTTGAAAGCTCCTCTCCTCTCCAAACCACAGAGAGTGACAAGTGACGTTGTGAAAGAACGGTCTTAAATTAGACTGCCATGTCATTCATGAGGAAGTCAGTCCCTGCAGCAGACACAGGAGAGTGTTTAGACTCATGATGGACAGTTTGGTTTCAAATCAAGAGATATCATCTTTTTCATTCAGAGCATTCTGACTCCGCCCCCTGTTTATACTACAACGCCTGACTCTCTACAATAAAGTCCTGAAGGCTCCTCCTCCATGTGTGATCAGAGACAGCTTGGAGAAAGACTTCTGGCTTTTGTAAACCTCACAGGCTTCAGATCATGAGACAAGAATGATTTTACATGTAGATATACATAAATAGAAAAATGTCGTGGTCGTCACAGTGTGGCTGTCTGATCACAACAAAACAAATGTACTGTCAAAAAAGCTATTTTTAAAAATAAAACAATAATGCAGGCATTTGCTTTTTTCATAGCAACAAAATGATTAATGTTTTCCTATTGGACATGGAAACATCACCATTTGACCATCTGCACAGCCAAATGTTATTCTAAAGCCTTCAAATACCGACACTTTGTCAGTGATTTCAGGGCTCGGTGTCAGACACCTGAGGTCAAATATCACCTGTCGCAGTGGTAAGATACACTGCTGGACAGTGTCAGGTTGAAACGCTGCTGGTAGTGACATGTGTGTGTATGTATATATGTAAGGAGCAGGAGGGTCTCTGTAGGGCGGGCAGGAGGGGCAGTGGTTGGATCCAACAAACCGTGGACTTTCCCCCAGGAGCCCGCTGTCCCCCATTTGTTGTGTAAATGTAGATCCAACAATTATGTTTTTTATGATAAACATCCCAGGTCATTAAGGTCACTTCTGGTACGGTCAAATTTTCTCATTGATCTCGATGTGTTGGATATTTCAGCCCAGTTCTCACTCCCAACTCATCAGAAACCAACACTTTGTCAGTGGCCCTCAGCGTCAGATACTGAAGCCCAGACGGGCCCTTAGTGGTGTATGAAACACATCTGGCTGCATCTGTTTCTGACTGCTGGCAACTCAAGTAGAAATAGCAGAAAAGCTCCAGACTTTCAACCAAGAGCTCACTGTTTGTTTCCTGTGACACTGAAAGTAAGTTGAGTTGTTCTGACGACAACGTGGTGTACTAGCATGTGTAGCATGTTACGTTAGCGCCATAATGTTTGTGACTTTTTTAAACCATGATGTTTTTTTCTAAACCCAACCACATGCCTTTGTTGCTTAAACTTCAGGACGTAAACTTAAAACTTAAAAAGTGTTTTACCTGTGCTGTAAGTTAATTTTTAAAAGGCTGTAGTGTATTAAACAAGCAGCAAGTGTATATTTCCTGTGAAAACAGCAGTGTGTTTGGATCAGACACAATCATGTAACAAGTGTAAAGTGACATTTGGTCCCTGAACACCCAAAGCTGACGTGGGAGGGCACCTAACACATCATATCTTGACGTGTAGATCCACTGACAGAGCGTCAGTATTTGATGAGTTGACATGAAAACGTGTTGGATATTGGAAAATCATCATTTAAACCTCTGTCTTCATCATTTAAGCCAAAACAAAGACGAATAAAAGAAAAGACAACAATCCAGTCTGACTGAACGTTTGTACTTACTGTATTCAGGCTGAGGCAGGAGGATGAGGATGAGGAGGTGTTTCAGAGTCGTGCTCTAACACTGGCACTGTGTGGTCCGTAGCAACCTAATGCACAGTACATGCAGCCCTCTGGCTCCATGGTGTGAGGTGGTAGTGCTGCACTAAATTAGCAACCAGGCCATGAAAGAAACAACAAATGGCTCTATCATTGATTAAACCATGATATCTCTCTGATATGCCATGAATGGCGTCAGCTCGCTGGATGATATTTACCCAGCAGTCAATAGTCGGTGGCAAACAGCTCTTTCATTGACATGAGCTGGCAGCACTGCGCCCACCGCCTCTGTACGACACGTTCATCCGCTGCACTCTTGTTTCACTGAGCAGTTTTCTTCACTGTGGTTTAATGATGCTGCGTGTTTACGTGCTACACACAGATACACTCTGCTCTCGGGTCATCGTGTTTGTCCTCCACTGACAAACACTCTCCATATGTTTAAGAGCTGGGGTTGTTCATGTCAAACATCAAGTGATTTCTTCATTTTCGTAACCATTTGCCCACTCACACCTGGTGCTACTTAACCACAGATACAGCTCTGCTTGTTGGATGTTTTGATATGGCGTCTCTGCTGCCACCCACATACGATGAAATAAATTTCATTTCTGCTGCTCAAAGCACTGATTTTTTTCTTCAGTTTTAAAAAGCTGCTTTCTCTGAGAGACAGTGCCTCCATTATTTTGGATAAACTGCCAGTTTTTATTAGAACTATTATTTGTTAGAAAATAGATTCTATGAAAACTGTCCACAGTGAAGACAGACCGGTAAAACCAAACCTATCTGCATAGATGCTTCCAGGGAAAAGTAGGTGAAGTGACCCTTTAAATCTGCACAATGCAATCTTTTAGATAAAAAAAAAGAAAGGATGGATGAACATTGCTGACTCATTAACTTTTGGGGATGGGAACGGAGACAGCAGGAAATCATCTCTCAGGAGGAAGAGACAAGTCAAATCCCAAAGGTGAAACAACTTCCTGTGCATGCTGTCGAAAAATGTTCCCATCTTCGTCCTTACAGCTCTCGAAAAAAAGCAGCTGACGTCACAAAATCCCACTTTGAAACATTAGAGACCACCGATCCTCAACTTATGGCCCAAATCTGGACCATGACAAGGTGGCAGCTGGCCCACCGACCACTAATGTGAGAAATGGATTCATTTGAAAAAACACCAAAATAGAGCTTGTCTGGCACCAAGCCCAAATGTCCTGATACCTTAGACATGCCCCTGCGTACACCTGACCTGTGCAGAGCTGCTGCGACTGCATTTGCCTTGTTTATTCATTTTATGTGATAAATATTATTAATGTTTGATATTATTAACTGGCCCCTGGCCTCCTGTCATTTCACAAAAGTGGCCCCCAAGCAAGCTGAGTATCCCTGTTACAGACCTTTGTCACAACAGGTGCTTCATTTGTCACAACAGGAATGTCACAGGTGTGACTACTATCATCAGTGTCATTAGTCACAGTAGGCAACAGATCCTTCTCATCACCTGCATCAGACATGTTGAACCAGTGTGACGACCTACATTACTATCACTATATTACCTTGTCGTTCTGGGACGCCGTGTCAACTTCAGCCTGTTACATGCATTGTCTGTTTTCAAAATACACTTCTGTTTTCACAGGAAATGTACAGTTTGCATACAGTCTCTGTCAAAATAAAAGCACAACACAGGGAACTGATGTTTTTTTTCTTTCAACAACACACACACATGGTTGCGTTTACCCAGGCCTCCTGGGTGAAAGTCGCTGGTTGTTGGACCCATCCACCACTGTGTCCCTAAGAGCGGGTATTTTAAGCCAAAACATGATCTTTCCAACCATGACCAAGTGGTTTTGGTACCTAACCACATTATTAATCACTGTGTTGCTGAAATATTAAGAAATGCAAAGTTTAAATGTTTCCACCATACACTGATGTACAGATGGAACATTTCCGTTTTTTTGTTGTTGTTTTTTGCAAATATGAACAATCCCAGCATTTATTCTGGTGACTGCGTTTGGCACATGGGGATGATCCTCCATTTTCTTTTTAACATGATGTTTTTGTTTCAGGGATAAAAACCAGAAAGAGATGAGTCCTGTAGTCGCTCAGTAACAGTTTCAAGGCTTCAAAAATAGAAAGAAGGTTGTCTCATCACTAAAACGTCATTATTTCACAGAAATCTAAACATCATCCTGTGTGACCTCCAAAAGGGAGGTCGACACAGAACACTGTGTACTGTGTTAGTGTGATTTGACTCCACCTCTGTACCATTGTCCTGCGCTCTGTGCTCTGTGGCACGGCCAGTGAATGAGTAACAACTGATTGAACAATCGAGGGTCTGCCTTTTTCCTGGCCTAGTCATATCACACATGCCAGACAAAGTGGATTAACAGGTGGTCGCTTTCAAACTTAAAGTTGTCCAGAGAAGAATTCACTGTTCCAGCTCTAACTGGAAGTCTGGGCTTCACTTGAAGGCTTCACAGTGAAGGACTGATACAAACAGCGCTGTGCAGCATGAAATAGTTTAAAGAGACTGAAGAGGTCAAAACAGCAGCAGGGATCCGGTGACTTCAGAATATAAACAAATCCCAAAAAAGTCTCGGACACAACTTCTGCTGATGTCAATAAAACCCACAGGCTGGATTCTTCCAAAAAACATTTACAACATCTGCCTCACTGTGTGTAGAGGAACTCCACAAACATCTTCAGCCAGGCAGAGAACAAACTGAAATGAGCTTCACAGGTGACAACAGTTAATCCTCAACCAATCCCATCATAAGACCCAGACAACAACGCATATATAATGTCATGTTATGTCATTAGTTTTACAGCTCAACTCAACTCTCAACTCAACTTTATTTATAGAGCACTTTAAAAACAACCACAGCTGAAACAAAGTGCTGTACAAAAATAAAAACATAAGACAAACAATAAAAACAATAAAACAGTAAAACAAGAGCAGAGTCTCATGCTGGGTTAAAAGCCAAGGAGTAAAAATGGGTTTTAAGACTGGTTTTAAAAACGGACAGTGAGGGGGCCAGTCTAATGTGGACAGGTAAATCATTCCACAATCTGGGGGCCGCCACAGAAAAGGCTCTATCCCCTCTGAGCTTCCGCTTAGTCCTCGGTACATCCAGGAGCAGCTGATCAGCTGACCTGAGGCACCGAGCAGGAGCGTAGGGATGAAGCAGCTCAGAGAGGTAAGGTGGGGCGAGACCATTTAAAGATTTAAAAACAAATAAAAGAATCTTAAAATGAATTCTAAAGTGCACGGGCAGCCAGTGAAGGGAGGCCAGAATGGGCGTAATGTGTTCCCTCTTACGTGCTCCAGTTAGTAGCCGAGCAGTGGCGTTCTGAACCAACTGGAGACGTGCGAGGGAAGACTGGCTGACTCCAAAATAAAGTGCGTTACAGTAATCCAGCCGGGACGTGATGAAGGCATGGATTACTATTTCAAAGTGCTTTTGTGCAAGAAAAGGTTTAACCTTTGCCAGCTGCCTAAGGTGAAAGAAGCTGGACTTAACCACTGCACCAATTTGACGCTCCAATTTAAAACCACTGTCCATCTTAAAACCCAAGTTAGAAACTGTTGGCTTCACATATAGTGCCAAGGGGCCCAAATCAACAGGGGGGGTTTCACAAGAGCTATTTGGACCAAACACCAGACAGATATGTGGTCATAAAATGAACTCATTGAAATTTTCTTGATGACACTCGATCAATAATTATTGCACGTTATTCTCTGGTGAATTTCCTGCCAATCACTTCAGTGTTTCTGAGGATATTTCAGTGCGGAGAAAAGTCACAAAATGACAACTGTACTTGGAACACTCAACTGTGTTATCCTGGGAGCCACAACACTGGAGTGGAGACCCACCAGTTTATTGGCCACACATCACGTCTTATTGACCGCTATCGGCCTATCAGCAAATAGAATGACATCACATCAACTTTGCTCACGCTAAAATGCAGGACTCGAGACTAAATGTGTCCTGTCGTTCCAGGAACAATAACAAACGCGCTTGTGATGAACAGGGATCTTCCTCGAGAGGCCAACGGGGAGAAAGGACGCCATAAACTCTGATAACAACACATTTGTGTTAAAGTTGGCAGGAGGAGAGCCAGTTAATGTGAGCTGTTAGCTGTTAGCTGCTAGCTGTTATGCATCAAGTTATATTATGATGCGTTTAAGCTCTATTAAGTAAAAATGAGTAGTGTGCAAAGGTGAATTATAACGTTGGTATGATGTGTTCAGTGTAATCTTCTAAAATGTATTTTTGGGCGAGAAACACAAGGGAGTTCTGATGTATGTAGTTAAAACGCTTTTGAAACAGTTATTTAAAAAATATATGTCAAAGGTTATTTTAAAGGTTGTTTGGTAAATGTGTTTGATTAAATGTGTGCTCATTCAAAGTGAGTGTAATGAAGCAGTGACTTTAACTGAAGATTGTCATGCAGATTTTTGTGCCACCAGATGGCAAATAAATAAGAACAAAAACAAAATAAACAACAACAAAAAAGCATCAGGTTCAGTATCGACTGTTGGCCAAGTTGTCAGTTTAAACATCAGTATCAGCCCAGATTTTCACAGTCAGTGCGTCCTTAATAAAAAAAGAGCTTGTTTATCTAAAGGGTGCCAGTAGAAGATCCTCTGGGCCCCCTGACAGAGGTACAGGCAAAGTCCCGAATGTTCTCAGATCCTACAAACGCTCCTGCCTACGCCTGACCTGTGCAGAGCTGCTGCAGTCGACCTTTTGCAAAAGTGGCCCCCAGGCAGAGCAAGCAGTCGGTGCGATCCCTGAACCAACAAGAAAAAATCTGGGTCAAGAAACTGAAAGAGCCACACTTTCCTCCCCGCTCATTATCACCACTGAAGTGCGCTTGAGTGATGTTGTCAACCCCCAATTACTCCAGCGGAGCTGCTCAGTGGCCCACAGGGCTCAGAGACTTGACACTAATAACTAGCCAAGCCTCAAAAGTGTGAAATCAGTAATCAGCCAATTGTTAGAATCATCCTTTGGAACCTCTTAACTTCTACTTTCTGATCAGTGGATGTGTTGAAACACACGGCTGGAAGGTAATGACTGTGCTCGGGTTGTTTTGACAGGAACATTGTGTCATATGTAACAGGCAGAGTCATCAGCAAAGAGGGGAAGCACATAATGGTGACATATTTGTTCCTGACAGTCAACAGGTAAAATAACTGAAAGGTTGCTTCTTGTTGATCATATTGTAACAAACAGACAGTCAAAACTGCAGCGCACTTTGACACTTTGACACTATAAATGGATGAAAAACATTTGTCAGACTGTGTGTGTCAGATGTCTGGCCAGTGATGACTGAGTGATGACTCAGTCTCTTAACACAGTCTGATATCTTTGTTGACACAGTGCCAGTAATTATTACATTTAAAACCTGAATAGATTAATGTTTGGCTTTAGTCACCATGAGGACATGCACAGTCTATGTATGAGCTCAATGTTATAACCCAGTGAGTTCTGAATACAGCAGATTTAAACTGTAACAAACTTCACTAGAATTATTTATATATTAAGAGTCAAAGCATCAAGTTTAAAACAGATGAGAGGAAAAAAATGTTTTACTCACCTCGAGACGGGCGGTCAGATTCCACTCCTCTGCCAGTTTGACTTCTCACATCACATTTTAACCTGTGCTGTGTGTTAGACGCTGTGTGAGAAGTGACTCAACCCTGAGTGAGTAAGTCTGTGCCAACTCTGTCAGCTCCAGGATTTTCTCTCTCTCTGTCTGCCTGCCTGTCACTGTGTGTGTGTGTGTGTGTGTGTTGTTCCAGCAGAAGCTCAATAATCTGATGTTGCTGTCTTGACTGAAAAAGAATTTCTATGCAAACCTGAGAAAACAGTTTCCTTGATGTTAGGAAACTGTTTTCTGACATTAGTGGGGTTGTTGTTGGAGCCGTGCAGATAGGCTCAGCTTTATCGGTCCAGGTTTTGAGTTATGGCCTAATAAAATTTCATTTGTGGTGCTCGAAATATAAACAACTGACGTAAAAGAGTTTCAACAGCAACATGTCTGACAGCTAAAATGAATTATAGATGGTGGAAAGTAGTTGTAGGTGGAAGAAAAGGAGAAAGGAAAAGGACAAAAAATGAGTTTCAGTTTTTATGCCTTACACTTAAATGTATGAATCCTACTTGTCCTCTTAACAGCTCTAAATGGTGTTTGTTGAAGGTAGAGAAGTCAGTGGAAGTGGCTCATGACCTAAGCCCCTCTCCCACACGCCACTAGACACCTCATTGGACCCTGGCCAGTTAATTAATGAATAGTCACTTAGGAACTCAAGGACTTTTTACTTCCTTTATTTGTATTGCCACTGTATCTATTCTTGTTGTGGTGTTATTGTGGTGTGATTTCATGTGAGCTTGTGGAAACAAGAATTTCCCCATGGGATAAATAAAAACCTACCTACCTACCTACCTACCTACCTACCTACCTGCCCACCAGTGATCAGTGATGATCTCACTGTAGAAAGTAGGAATCTTCTGCAGCAGGCAGCGAGTCTGCAGAGAGTGTGTTACTGTTTAAATCCTGTCTTACAAGACCTTAAAAAATGAATGAAGGTATCTGTGTTGTGCCAGGTGTGCATGCATAGAAAATGCAGAGTTCTGGAGAGCTGTCAGAAACTCGTGTGAGCATTATCTGTTGAGACTCTGCAGTCTGCATCTATCACTGCCAGTGATGGGAATAACAGCGTTATAAATAACGGCGTTACTAACGGCACTACTTTTTTCAGTAACGACTAATCAAAAAAGTTACTGTCTCCCCCGTTATAACGCCGTTATGGTTACTCACAATAAAATGCGCCGTTACTCGGCTTTACTTCAGTTCACTGAAGCGGCTTTCACTCAGACCAGCTCCTTCTCAG